>NW_027872919.1:0-6973 GCF_054177405.1 Leptonychotes weddellii | reverse complement strand
CCACCTGGATAACCTAGGCGCTCTCCCTACCTCAAGGACCTTAACCCAATCTCAACTATAAAGTCTTCTTTGCCACGAAAAGTAACAGTAATTAAGCAGTAATACCTTCCAAACCAAACAGCTGGAGTGTTTGTTATAATGACTGAATGAATGAAAACCTCTTTTGTGATTTACAATCATGTGTATTCAATTCAGTTTTTTATTTATTGAGCACCTGCTATGTCCAGGGCAGTAGGCCAGGGGAAAAGGGGCATGACTCCACTGTGCATAAGGCAGGGGCCTGGCCCCACGTGGGAAGGACCACACAATGGCTTCCAGGGATTGAGACACTATGATAAATACTGAAAGTTTGGTTGCAGTTGTACATCTAAAACTAATATAATGTTATATGCCAAAAGTATCTCAATTTTTAAAATAATAAAAACTTAAAAAGGTATTGAACAGTTCCATCACCCAAAAACTCTCCTGTACCCTCTGTTGGACCCTTCTCCTTCACCTCTATCTTCTGGTACATCCATTTTCTGTTCCTACAATGTTGCCTTTCCCAGAATGTCATATACATGGAATCACACATTCTATGGCTTTTGAGACTGGCTGTTTCCACTTGGTGTAATGTATTTGACATTCATCCATGTCGTTGCATGTGTCAGGACTTAATTACTTTTTGTTGGTCAGTAGTATTCTATTGTATAAATGTACTGAAGAGTGCTTAAATATAGAAAAGTTGAAGGACATTTGGGTTGTTTATACTTCTTTGGCAATTACGATCACACTGCATGTGTAAGCTGCTATAAACATTTTTTTTAAAATGGCCACAGAGATCATGTCTATCTCATTGGACCTCACATTTGAGCCTCACCTAAACAACCATTCCTAATGCAATGGATTACCCTATCTTTATTTTTGGATATTTAATTCAAGATATGTTAGGATTGGTTAGCCTTGAGTCTTCATTGCCAACATGTCAGTGACAGCATACTTTCATGACATTTCAAGCCATGCTGCCATTATTTGTTAACATCCCAAATTCATTTTTTCTCCTTCAGATATTGTTACTGAAAACTTAATTCATTATTGTGCAAAAGAAAATATTCATTAATAGTCATATTGTCTAAATACTTTTCAAAACAGGAAAAGAATAAGGGAAGGAACAGATTAGGAGTTTTAAACTATACAGAAAAAAAATTATGGCTACCGGTTATAATAGTGAGCATCAGGAAGCTCTGGTGTTTTGAATAATTAATCTGATAAATGGCTTTTTCTGTGTATGTGCACGTGATTTAGTCTACAAACTTTCAGTGGTTGCTGACAGTCTACAAAGCACTGTGTGGCAGGTGATGTGGGGGGATGGAGAGAGGAGTAAGACATGACTCCAGCCTCCAGCAATAAAACATGGAAAGACCACCAAAGAAAAGGGTCTTCCAATATGGGACAACCTTAATGTCCCTAATTAGATTTAACATGATTACTTCAGTAACCACAGATTAACTATGACTTATTCCAAGTTGATTCACGTTAAGGTTGTAGGAAGGGAAATATTTGTTTGTTTGTTTTTAAGTTTTTATTTAAATTCCAGTTATTTAACATACAATGTAATATTACTTTTAGGTATACAATTTAGTGATTCAACACTTAACATACAACACCCGGTGCTCATCACAATATGGGTTGGTCCTTTTATAAGGGCTAGAAGACAACACAGTTTTATGTCTTTGATTATAATTTTGATAAATACAGAATTTTTCCTCGTGCAGTTTTTGTACAAATTATTTGTAAAATCCAAGGGCATTTCCCTGAAGAGCTAAAAGAATGTTCTTTCCTACTGTTATACCAATAGAAACAGTCCCTAGAAAAGGAGAAGGAAGGGATAGTTGATATTGGCTCTCTGGAAAGTATTCATTTATTCATAACTTGTCAAGTGCTAGATTGTGGTCAAATATATTTAATTTATTAGGACCTGAAATACCAAAGCTGGTATCTCTATAGTAGAGACACTTATAAGCAATATTTTTGAGATTTCTAGGTATTGAGATCTACATAGAGGTTCCTAGGCCCTGAGACACAAAGGTCCATGCATTCCTGGATGGTTCTTAGATCTGGTCAACTAAAGAGCTATTTTCAGTTAAAAAATAACCTGTATCTTCTTCTAATGTCAAAATTAAAAGTTAACAAGACAAATCCAAAATATAAAGAGTAATACATTGCATGTGTAAAAAACTTTAAATATTGCTCTTAATTTTAAACCCAGGGAAGATGATAGCTAGGTCTTGCTGAGTCATAAGTCTTATTTTTTATTTCCTTTTAAAAATGTATTGACCATGTTTAAGACTCTTGCAGAGTTCTGCATTTATCCAAAGTTAAAAATGGTCCTGTGGCTCACCATCCTTTGAAAGTGTGTTCCAGATTTTTATTCTGGTGTGAAATTTAGCTCCACCAAGTTTTTCCTCCAATTTATGCTAGCATTTATGAACTGTCCAGCACTGTGGGTCTCTTCATTAATTATTCGCCAGGAGAAGGGACTATGGTCTCTATTGCTGGAGACACATGAAATCATAGATTTTCAGAGGTAGGGAAAATCTTCAAATAAAGCCACGGATGTCTTGAGCATGATGTCTTGATGAACAAATGCTATAGCTTGTAAACACAACTGGAACTCAAATCTGGGTGTTGAAACTGTTAATCCATGACATATCTTTGTAGATGTATAGCAAAAAAAAAAAAGTAGGGAGGAGGGAATTCTTCTCAGAATACTCTCTCCTACATCTTCCAAATTATGGGTCCTTTGAAGTAAAACAATGCATTTTTTGATGAGCTTTAATTTGGATCATGGTAGCAGCATCTTTCACATTGTGAGAAAATATTAGTAAATTTGCTTAAAAATAAATTAGTTTAATTATGACCTAAACAACTGAATTACGCACTAATACATAGGAGGCACCATTTATAATTTTTTTTTAATTATTAGATTTTCTTACCCTACTTTTTGCCTTTGAAGTAATCTACTATGTACAGAGGATTCCTTACAATTGGCTGAATGGACTCTAAGCACCAGAGGGACAGTTAGGCTTTTCTTTTATTTTAATCCTAAACTGGTGTGCTGTTGTACCAGAAGAATATTCCAGTATTTCACTTTTCTGTGTTTTTACATTTTAGGAAGTTCAGCCAGAACCTGGTTGCTCAGCTTTGGTACTTTGTGAAATGTGTTTACTTCGGGTTGTCTGCCTACCAAATCCGTTGTGGCTATCCAACACGAGTCCTTGGAAACTTCCTCACCAAGAGCTACAATTATGTCAACCTCTTCTTGTTTCAAGGGTAAGGAAGGACACTCTGAATTGTCACAGTCACTGACGGAGGGGAGGCTGGCAATAGAAAGGCATTTGGTTTCCTTGGGAAGAACAGGAAGGTGCAGAATGCTGACGTAGCAATATGGATCATCACAGAACTCTGAGCGATGTTTGGCAAAAGACGGATATGCCCCTTTAAATACCTTTCTCTGGATAATTGCCGCACACCTGGCCAGTATATTGTTCTAGAATCAGACACATGGGTTAATTTTCTATTGCTGTATCCTGCATAATTACTGTGGTAATATTTCAGGATGAAAAATATGGATATGGGATCCTTAAGTATTAATATATTTCTGGGCACAGTGGAACAGAAATTTCCACTGGGATCTGGACTATTTCAAAATACCTTTGGGATTTTGTGTTTACCATGAGTTCCCCCATTGATGAGGGCCATTTTATTCCACCTAGAGTCAACCTAAATGCCACATGACTTGCTTGTTCCTGATAGTAAGTCAGCTACTCAAATGAAGCATACTGGCTCTTTTTGTGAGAATTTCTTTGGTAGTATCTCCTCTCTGTTCCCTTGGAAATTACACCACAGCATAAAAGGCCAGGCTGCTCATGGCACTGCTGGTTCCACGGTTGTACCAGACCTAGGGATGGTGACTTAGTCACAGAAGAGGTGTTGAGCATGCTCAGTGAGTCACTTAGTGTTGTTCTGTGGATGGCCTGGTATTTCTTACAGGGGTTGGATTAGTGTTCGCTTGGCAGGGCCGAGTGGCCTAGGGGAGAATTTCTGAGTGGTAACCCAAGCTGCTCTGAAGGCCCTGAGGTCCACCCAGGTTCTCCAGCCAGAGAGAAGCTCTGTGTTAGTCAAGAAACAAGGAATAATTAGCCAGCTAATTGAACATAATAATTTTAAATAAATAAATAAAAATTTAAAAATAAAGAATAAAAATAAAATTTAAACTTAAACTTAAATTGAAAAAAAAGAAAGAAAGAAACCCAAGGAATAGTCTCCATACCTAAGCGGAACCCAGGCCAACCCATTCCTAAATACAAGAAGATAACCCAGAATCTTATTAAACTTAGGCACCTACTAAGTCCACCAGGTATGGTCTCTACTGTGTGCGGCCAAATACATGTCCTGCTCCCTCTGACAGCTCTCATTTGCCCTCATCTTTCACGTACCAGCTATATAACTTTTCCTAGTTCATTCAGCAGCAAAACCGCAATGTTCTGTAATCCTCTGACCAACAGATTCTCATAAGCATATGTTTAAAAAAGTAAAATTATAGGGGGTTTTTTTGCAGAAGAAATATAGAAAATCCTAAAGACCCAACCAGAAAACTGTTGGAAGTAATCAATGAATTCAGTGTAAAGTTGCAGGATGTAAAATCAACATGCAGAAATCAGTGGTGTTTCCATATGCTAAGAACAAAATATCATGGGAAAAAAAAACAAAAAACAAAGCTAACCCATTCAGAACAGCACCAACAACAATGAAATACTTAGAAATAAATTTAACCAAAAAGATTTGTACAATCAAAACTACAAAGCTTTGGTGAGAAAAATTGGAGAGGACACCTTCAAACTTATTTAAAAAGGGAATCCTGGCGGGGCTGACCGGAGGGCTGGTCGACCCGGGCACCCCAGCCCGTGGCCCGAGGCCCGAGGCTCAAGGCTCAGGCCCCCCCCCCCCCCGTCGACTGGACTGCTGGTCGACCCCGGCTCCCCAGGCGCAGGCTAAGTCCCGCCCGCCGCGGGGCCGACCGGAATGCTGGTCGACCCCTCCACCGGGAGGGAAAAGGAGCGCAAGGGCGTGTGCCCAGCGCAAGCACGCGCCGGCCGCCCTCCGGCCTCGGGTTCCCCCCTGAGAAAGGGGCCCGCGTGGCCGCCCCCCGACGACACCCTTGCGCGCCAGGCGGCCGCGACCCCACCGGCTTCCCCCTCCTTCCCCATCCCAGCCCGGGGCCGAGGGCCCGGCGAGGCGGGAGAGGGGCCGGCGTGCCGGCCACCCCAACGCGCGTAGACGCGCTGGCGGTGTGCCCCACCTTCCGCCGCTCCCCGCGGCTCGGGCCCTCCCCCCACACACCTCGAAAGATGGGACGGGCGCCTCTCCCCGCCGGCCGGCCCGGCCCGGCCCCGCGGAAGGCGCGCGAGGCCCGCCGCCAAGCCGCTCCCCCGCAGCAGGGAGCGGCCGAGGGAGGGGGGGAACCTGGGAAGCGGGCCCGCGAGAGGTTGAAGGACGGGTGGGGGAGGCTGCGAGCCCCCCCTACACCCGCCGCCCCCGGCTCCCGCCTGGGCAGGGGCGGCGGGACGGCGGGGACTCGGACAAACCGTGGTGTCGAGGGCTGACTTTCAATAAATCGCAGGGAGGGAGCTGCTCTGCTAGGTCCGAAAACCCGACCCAGAAGCAGGTCGTCTAGGAATGGTTTAGCACCAGGTTCCCCAGGAACGTGCGTTGCGTGAGGGGCGAGGGGTCGGCCCCCTTTCCGGCCGCGGCCCCTTTCCCAGGCGAGGGGCTCTCTGCAGCGGACCCCGGTCCCTACTCGAGGCGGGGCATGCCCCGCCACGCAGGGCGAGCAAGGCGGCTGCGGGTGGGGACGGTGGGGGGCCGGCGATCCGAGGCCAACTGAGGCCCCCCGGCGCTGCCCTATAGTTGGGCCTGGGCGGGATTCTGACTTAGAGGCGTTCAGTCATAATCCCACAGATGGTAGCTTCGCCCCATTGGCTCCTCAGCCAAGCACGTCCATCAAATGTCTGAACCTGCCGTTCCTCTCCTACTGAGCAGGATTACCATGGCAACAACACATCATCAGTAGGGTAAAACTAACCTGTCTCACCACGGTCTAAGCCCAGCTCACTTCCCTATTAGTGGGTGAACAATCCAAGGCTTGGTGAATTCTGCTTCACAATGATAGAAGAGCTGACATGGAAGGATCAAAAAGCGACGTCGCTATGAACGCTTGGCCGCCACAAGCCAGTTACCCCTGTGGTAACTTTTCTGACACCTCCTGCTTAAAACCCAAAAGGTCAGAAGGATCGTGAGGCCCTCCTTTCACGGTCTGTATTCGTACTGAAAATCAAGATCAAGCGAGCTTTCACCCTTCTGCTCCTTGGGAGGTTTCTGTCCTCCCTGAGCTCGTCTTAGGACACCTGTGTTACCGTTTGACAGGTGTACCGCCCCAAACTCCCCACCTGGCACTGTCCCCGGAGCGGGTCGCGCCCGGCGGCATTGGCTGGGCGCTTGGCGCCAGAAGCGAGAGCACCTCGGGGCTCGCTACCCCCCCCCGCCCCCCGCCTCACCGGGTCAGTGGAAAAACGATAAGAGTACTGGTATTTCACCAGCAGCCGCAAGGCCTGCAGACCCCGCCCCGCCCCCTCGCGGGGACAGAGGGGTGCCGGGGGCCTCCCACTTATTCTACACCTCTCATGTCTCTTCACCGTGCCAGACTAGAGTCAAGCTCAACAGGGTCTGATGAATGGATAAAGAAGATGTGGTCCATATATACAATGGAATATCACTCAGCCATCAGAAAAGATGAATACCCAGCTTTTACATCAACATGGCGGGGAGTGGAGGAGATTATGCTAAGCGAAATAAGTCAAGCAGAGAAAGTCAATTACCATATGGTTTCACTTATTTGTGGAACATAAGGAATAACATGGAGGACATTAGGAGA
>NW_027872918.1:0-250 GCF_054177405.1 Leptonychotes weddellii | reverse complement strand
TCCCCACCCCCCTCCCTTCTAGAACCCTCAGTTTGTTTCTCAGAGTCCATAGTCTCTCATGGTTCGTCTCCCCCTCCGATTTCTGCCGCCCTTCATTTTTCCCTTCCTACTATCTTCTTCTTCTTCTTTTTTTTTTTTTTAATATATAATGTATTATTTGTTTCAGGGGGACAGGTCTGTGATTGAACAGTCTTACACAGTTCACAGTGCTCACCATAACCCTCCCCAATGTCTATCACCCAGCCACCCC
>NW_027872917.1:0-250 GCF_054177405.1 Leptonychotes weddellii | reverse complement strand
CTCATGCTCTCTGTCTCTCATTCTCTCTCTCTCAAATAAATAAATCTTTAAAAAAAAAAAAAAAAATTGTCCTGTTTAACAATCCCTGCACCCTAAAATATGGAAAAAGGAAAGATAGTAAACATTACAGCTAACATTCAATTTTTAAATAAATAGAATTTATAAAATAAAAGTATTCACTCAATCTCACCTTTAGTCACTTTAGTCACCAATAACTGCATTTATTATAGCTTTCTTTCAGGAGTTGAGT
>NW_027872916.1:0-250 GCF_054177405.1 Leptonychotes weddellii | reverse complement strand
TGGTAAGGATTGGAGGTGTGAGGTTGGAGGTCTATCACTGTGGGTGCAAGGTGATCAGCAATGTGACAGTCCCCCTCTGGGACCCTAAGCTGTCCCAGAGGAGAGAGGAGGGGAAGAAGAGAGATTGAAGGGGATTTAAGGAGATTTATTTGGGGAAAGGAAAGATTAAGGGGATTTATGGAGACCTAGCCAAAAAAAACCTCAACAAATTAACCCCTAACCTCTCCGTCTGCAGAGCAGGGCTGTCCAT
>NW_027872915.1:0-250 GCF_054177405.1 Leptonychotes weddellii | reverse complement strand
CTGGCCGCGGCCAGGAGCTGAGCTGGCAGAGGGGGCGGGGGCCTGGACAGGGTTCGGTGGCAGGTGAGCCAGGGAGGAGGGGGCATCTAGGCCGACAGGATGGCTGATGGTGGCGCTGCCCTTCACCAGGCAGGGGCGGAGGCCCCCAGTGAGGAGAGCAGCCTCTGGCCCGTCAGGCAAGCTGCACCTCGGGCCAGAGAAGGGTCCGGGCTGTGGGGGGCTGGGGAGGGCTGGGCCGGCCAGTGTTGAT
>NW_027872914.1:0-250 GCF_054177405.1 Leptonychotes weddellii | reverse complement strand
TGCAGTGTTCAAGGGACAGAAAGGAGACCCACATGGCACAGGAGAGACAATGGGGTCTGCAGCAGTCAGAGAGAGGTCCCTGTGTGGCCTCCATCATGTGACTCCTCAGCTTAAAACCCTTCCACTGGGGGCGCCTGGGTGGCTCAGTCGGTTAAGCGGCTGCCTTCGTCTCAGGTCATGATCCCAGGGTCCCCGGGATCGAGCCCCGCATCGGGCTTCCTGCTCGGCGGGGAGTCTGCCTCTCCCTCTC
>NW_027872913.1:0-250 GCF_054177405.1 Leptonychotes weddellii | reverse complement strand
ATTTTAAAGAAAGAAAAACTTATATATGTACAAAAATAAGGGTTAATACAGTGAAGGGAGGGAATATGACTGTAAAGATGAAAATTATAAAAGATTTTATAAAAGGAATTGATAAGAAGTTGGTTGAAAAAAGAAAGAAGAGGATTAAAAAAAAGGGAGAGAATGTGATTAGGCAGGATACTAGAACAAATCCATACATTAGAGATTTAGGGTATATTTTGATCTGTTAGAAGAAACTGTATCCCAAAGT
>NW_027872912.1:0-250 GCF_054177405.1 Leptonychotes weddellii | reverse complement strand
TTTTTTATTCTATATATACCATTTATATCTGGTTTCACATTTTTACATGACTTTTTTTTTAATTTTATTATGTTAGTCACCATACAATACATCATTGGTTTTTGATGCGGTGATCCATGATCCATTGTTCTCGTATAACACCCAGTGCTCCGTGCAGTACGTGCCCTCCTTAATACCCATCACCGGGCTAACCAAACCCCCCTCCCCCCTCTCCTCTAAAACCCTGTTTGTTTCTCCGAGTCCATAGTCC
>NW_027872911.1:0-250 GCF_054177405.1 Leptonychotes weddellii | reverse complement strand
GTTTGAGGGAAAGATACATGTCTTTCTCTGCTTGACTAATTTCACCTAGCATGTATCATATGATTTCACTGATATGAGGAATTCTTTTTTTTTTTTAAATATTTTATTTATTTATTTGAGAGAGACAGAGATAGTGAGAGAGAGCTCGAGCAGGAAGGAGGGGGAGAAGCAGGCTTCCCGCGGAGCAGGGAGCCCGATGCGGGGCTCAATCCCAGGACCCCGGGATCATGACCTGAGCCGAAGGCAGAGG
>NW_027872910.1:0-250 GCF_054177405.1 Leptonychotes weddellii | reverse complement strand
TCAATAGTACAAACTGATCTTTTACCTTAAATTGAAAGGAACCCAAATATTGGTTTCTGGTGCTGTTCGTGACACAATTCCAATTTGTACTCAAATGTCCCCTGACTGAATTGGAACACAGAGCTTGTTCATGTCTCAATAACCCCATATTTAGATATAGATTTTGCTGGGTTAGAAAAACTGTGATAAGTTATCACATCGCTATTACCCCCAACTGAAAGTAATAATTTTCCAATCTCCTATAACATTT
>NW_027872909.1:0-250 GCF_054177405.1 Leptonychotes weddellii | reverse complement strand
CTCAAGAGTTTCATCACAAGGAAAAATGTGTTTTTTTCCTTTCTTTCTTTCTTTTTTTTTTTTGGTATCTGTATGAGATGATGGATGTTAAGTAAACTTATTGTAGTAGTATGTTAAGTTAGATCATTATGCTGTGTACCTTAAACTTACATGATGCTTTACATCATTTGTATCTCAGTCAAACTGGGGGAAAATATACGGTGGGATAGGCTACTTCAAAGTCTAGGAAATAAAAAATTTAACCTCTCCT
>NW_027872908.1:0-1767 GCF_054177405.1 Leptonychotes weddellii | reverse complement strand
TATAGCTTATTCTGCAAGCCACTTGCAAGAGGAGGGCTGCTAGTGTTCATCAGCCTGTCCAAGCGACAGCTAGACAGAGTTAATAGTAGCTCCAGAACCCACTATAGTTGAGAGGGGAGAAAAGCAAAGGCTACTACTTCCAAGAGTTTACCATGATGTTCCTAAAATCAGCTGAGCAAAGGCTTCTGTCTGGTAACTGCAGGAGTCCCAGGCTATTTTACAAAGTAGATTTCAATCTAGAAATTGTAAAATAATTGTAACTCATTAATACTGTGAAATAGCTTAAAATAGTATTTAATATGGGTAGCTCAACTTCTAAGGCTCATATATATGCATATCACTCAAATTAACAAAGGCAAAAGAACATCATACATTTTAGCTCTGGAGAAACTTGGGGTAAAAAGAATTGACATTTCAATTACTTCTTTTCCTCAAAATATGTGCCCAATTTTGCATGATTTGCTCTGTGCCAACGCCACCTCACCAGTGGTGCTCACAGGTGTCCTCACAGTTATTTGACTTAGTAACAATACAGCTATAATGGTACCTTCCTATTATTAGAAGAAACATTTTCTCTTTAAATATTCATCAATACATATATTCTCATCAATTCATCTCTGTCTTTAACAGACAGTTTATTGGGCTACTTTGTTGATGGAAATGTAATAAATTTAAGAAATAACAAATATTACCAGAGCTCTACTAATAAGCAGTGTTCCAATATGGACTTGCTCACTGTGCTGTTTAATTTTGTGTGTCAACGTGGCTAAGCCACACTACCCAGATATTTGGTCAAATACCAGGAGAAGTGCTGTGAAGGTATTTTTTTAGATATGATTAACATTTAAATCAGGTGAGTTTGGGTAAAACATCCAATCCTCCATCATGTGAGTGGGCCTTATCCAATCAGTTGAAGGCTTTAGGAAGAAGACTGAGAGTGACCTCAACAAGATGGACGAATAGGAAACTCCCGACTTTCTTTCTTCCCACACACACTAACTATACAGCTACAGACAGATCAATTCCTCCAGAGAAGTCCAGAAACTAGTGAAGAAACATTTACATATCAGGTGACTAAGAAAATACCCACATCGATATGGATAAGAAAAGCATTTGCACCATAAACCTCATGCCTGGCACAGCATCTTACAAGTGGGAGCATCTTACAATCTTACAATACTTCCAGCTTCTTGCTGAGGAGCAAAGAGATTGAACTACACATCTATCACCCCAACTTTTATGGCTGCCGCACAAAAAACCGGCTTCCAAATCAACCAGCTCTAAAAGCCAATGGGGCTCAGCATTTCTGAGTCCCCTGGCACCACAGAAAACAAAGAAGCAGGTTTTGAACAGAACATAACAGACACTTTCTGCTGCTGTCCATGGGGCTCAGTACAGAGAGAGCAGGCAAAAATGCTGAGCATCCAGTTTCTCCCTGGAAGGGGCTTATGGGTATACTTTCACAGCTGTCACCTAAGAGGTGTGCTTCTCATTAGCCTTGTCTGGGAGCTAGTGGGGCAGGCAATCAGTAGCTCTTCTGGAACCTGGAGGAGTGTGGGGGGATTTGCCTCACTTCCAGGGACCTGATAGGAATAAGCACATCCCAATCTCCTGGGAACCACCAAGAACAAAGATGGTGGCTTGGAAAGCACCAAGGTTTGAAAGATATCCAGAATCTCTAGATAGCCTGATTGATAAGATTCATCTACAGGAGGCCTGCCTGTTAAGACAAACTATGAATTAACTTTCTGAAAAAATAACCAGAAT
>NW_027872907.1:0-250 GCF_054177405.1 Leptonychotes weddellii | reverse complement strand
TAGAGCATCCCTTAGATTCCATTGAACCCCATCTCCCTGTAGCTTTTACCAACTGGGCCCCATTCTACACTTTGGGTCACACAGAACACGTCTAACTACTCCGTCACAGGGACAGAATTGATGGCATCCAAAAACGTCTCCAGGTTTTTCCTTCTCTTAGAGACAACATTCCCAGTTTCGTTGCTTGCATCTCCCGTTATTTGATGCCAAGTTCATAGACCATCTGTGTCATGTTCTGAAATCATTTGGG
>NW_027872906.1:0-250 GCF_054177405.1 Leptonychotes weddellii | reverse complement strand
TGTCATGCAGGAAAACAGGGGCCGGGATGCAAGACCTTCTCCTGCCCCCCTCTTTTTAAAGATTATTTATTTATTTATTAGAGAGAGAGAGAGAACATGAGCAGGGGGGAGGGGCAGAGGGAGAGGCAGAAGCAGACTGCCCGCTCAGCAAGGAGCCAGATGTGGGGCTCGATCCCAGGACCCTGAGATCATGACCTGACCGAAGGCAGACGCTTAACCGACTGAGCCACCCAGGCGTTCCTGCTGCCCC
>NW_027872905.1:0-250 GCF_054177405.1 Leptonychotes weddellii | reverse complement strand
GATCATGACCTGAGCCGAAGGCAGACGCTTAACGACTGAGCCACCCAGGTGCCCCTGGGATCTTCCTTCTATCAAAAATATCATTTTATAACTGCATCACAAATATGAACAATATTCAGGAAATATCATATGAGATATGGGGATGTAACAGGGTAGCTTTTTTAAAAGATTTTATTTATTTATTTATTTATTTATTTATGAGAGAGAGAGAGAGAGAGCAGGTGCAGGGGCAGAGGGAGAGGGAGAGGAT
>NW_027872904.1:0-250 GCF_054177405.1 Leptonychotes weddellii | reverse complement strand
ACTTACTTTGGAAATGTGCCACAATGACTACCACACCTTTTAACTCATCAAGACACCACTTTCTCTGACTGTTCTAGCCAAAAATGAAAAAAAAAAAAAAATTGAACCTAGGCATGGTCCTTACCTACTAGACACTAAACTTGGTACTGAGATTAATAGCATATTCTAAGATTCCTGAAGACAGAATTTATTGACCTAAAATAAACTGATAATATAATTTGGGAGTACATGTGATGATTTTTTTTTTTTT
>NW_027872903.1:0-250 GCF_054177405.1 Leptonychotes weddellii | reverse complement strand
GTTCCCTTTAGCAGTTCCCTAGTAGGAAACATCATGAGGTTCTGCAGGTAAATTGAAATATTTGATTTTACTTCCTCCCTCCAAAAAAATACTACTTTTTTTAAGTTTATATGAGTCAATGTCATCTGATTTTCTGTTTTCAATTTTATATCTTTTTCATAATTTATACAAGTTATGTTCAGTTTTACATGAATACAACGAAGTATGACAAACTGATAGGCTTACAGTTCTTTTACAGATCAGGAAACTG
>NW_027872902.1:0-250 GCF_054177405.1 Leptonychotes weddellii | reverse complement strand
ACTTGAATTCACCTTGGGCACCTGGGTGGCTCAGTTGGTTAAGCGACTGCTTTTGGCTGAGGTCATGATCCCAGGGTCCTGGGATCGAGTCCCACATCGGGCTCCCGGCTCAGCGGGGAGTCTGCTTCTCCCTCTGACCCTACCCCTTCTTGTGCTCTCTCTCTCAAATAAATAAATAAAATCTTTAAAAAAAAAAAAAAAGAAGAGTTTGAATTCACCTTGACTTTGTCTCATAAGTTTTGACAGTCTT
>NW_027872901.1:0-250 GCF_054177405.1 Leptonychotes weddellii | reverse complement strand
TTTTTTGTTCCTCAATTCCTCCACTATTTTTTTGTGTTCAAGGACTTTTTAGTGTGCCATTGTGATTCTCTTCTCATCCATTTTTTTTTTAATTTTTTTATTCTTATGTAAATCCCCCTACATTACATCATTAGTTTTAGATGTAGTGTTCCATGATTCATTGTTTGTGCATAACACCCAGTGCTCCATGCAGAATGTGCCCCCCTCAATACCCATCACCAGGCTAACCCATCCTCCCACCCCCCTCCCC
>NW_027872900.1:0-250 GCF_054177405.1 Leptonychotes weddellii | reverse complement strand
TGAGAGACGATGGACTCTGAGAAACAAACAGGGTTCTAGAGGGGGGGATTGGGGGGATGGTTTAGCCTGGTGATGGGTATTAAAGAGGGCACGTACTGCATGGAGCACTGGGTGTTATACGCAAACAATGAATCATGGAACACTACATCAAAAACTAATGATGTAATGTATGGTGATTAACATAACATAATAAAAAAAAAGTACAAACCAAAAAATATATATAAATAAAAGGAATTAGAAATATAAATAT
>NW_027872899.1:0-250 GCF_054177405.1 Leptonychotes weddellii | reverse complement strand
TGCAGTGTTCAAGGGACAGAAAGGAGACCCACATGGCACAGGAGAGACAACGGGGTCTGCAGCAGTCAGAGAGAGGTCCCTGTGTGGCCTCCATCATGTGACTCCTCAGCTTAAAACCCTTCCACTGGGGGCGCCTGGGTGGCTCAGTCGGTTAAGCGGCTGCCTTCGTCTCAGGTCATGATCCCAGGGTCCCCGGGATCGAGCCCCGCATCGGGCTTCCTGCTCGGCGGGGAGTCTGCCTCTCCCTCTC
>NW_027872898.1:0-250 GCF_054177405.1 Leptonychotes weddellii | reverse complement strand
GAATAAAATGAATTACATTTTCAATACATCACTTACAAAATGTATTGATCATCCATGTCATCAGTTATTTGCAGACTGGACAGTAAGCAAACCTCAGAGGCCGGGCAGGAAATGAAGTATATAGGAAATACTAGTGGAATGGCTTCTATATGTATATTTTCTTGTATTGAAGTAATATAAAATTCAAAACACTCTAATTAATTCATTTTATGCAAACATCATTGATTTTTCAGAGTTATTTAACTCTGCT
>NW_027872897.1:0-1767 GCF_054177405.1 Leptonychotes weddellii | reverse complement strand
GGGTGAGGTGCTGCCCCCCATCTAAGATGACGCTCAGCATGGCAGTGGCCTCTGTGGCCGGTTTCCGAAACCCCTGTGCCTAAGCATACGCTGGCGCTCGCAGTTTCCGAGTTCAGGAAGATACCTCGATGCCTCGTGCACTGTGGCACCCCCTGTGGGGTCTGGGGCCGCACCGCATAATCAGGCACGTGTCTGTTCATGTCTGTTTCTGCAGTGAAACCAGGAACGACCACTCAGCCTGCAAGGGGTAAAGGCAGACGGTATATTGCCTCACATCAGCTCAGAGCAGATTTTGATGGCCAGTGACTTCAAGTCAGAGCAACTTTTGTTGCCAAAGGAATTCTAGAAAATTTAGATGTTTTTTTCCAGGGCTATTTAGATTCAGAATTACAAAGAAGATCCTGAACCCATAATCCTCTAAGGTTGTTTTGAAGATTCAGTAGGAGAGCAGCATTTGCAAAGTGCTTTGGACGAGTGTCTGGCCCAGAATTAAGCCCTAAATCCATGGTAGCGAATGTCAGGATATCTCAAGGCTGCATCCAGTGCTCCCTGCCCCTCCTTGTAGCCTGAAGCCCCTGTTCGCACACCCTTACCTCCGCCTCCAGCCAGACTGCACACCATGGCAGGCATGATGCTGGTCAGCATTCCCCGGCTTCCCCTGGCCGCAGGTGCCTCACTGAGATGTCTGGCCCTGCCTCCTCCTGCAGCTGTACCAAGGAACTCACTGGGGCCATTTCTGTTTCTTCACCATCATGCAGGCAGACAAACCGGCAAACCAGAAGGAACCCACCACCCCCTACACTGTGAAGCTGCGGGGAGCCCCATTCAGTGTCACGGAGGTATGACCAACAATGCAACAAGGGCAAGGAGAGAGACCCCGGGAGAATAGGAGGCAGGGATGAGGATGCCGGGAGGCTCTGCTGCATGGGGACTTTAGGATCGTTGAGGACTTGATCTGGAAGGAATTGGGATCAAAAAGGCAAAGTAAGATCTCAGGCAACGTCAGGGTCAGGAAACAGAGATGGCTCTACAGAGACCAAGAAAGACTGGTTTCACTCCCTGGTCCTGTACGTTAGGAGTGGCAAACACTCTCTGTTAAAAATTTTTAGGGGTGCCTGTGTGGCTCAGTTGGTTAGGCATCCCAACTCTTGGTATCAGCTCTGGTCGTGATCTGAGTCGTGAGATCAAGCCCTGTGTTGGGCTCCACGCTCAGCATGGAATCCGCTTGAGATTCTCTCTCTCCTTCCCTGCCCTTCCCAGCCCCTTACCCGCCGTGCTCTTTCTCTTTCTCTCTCAAAAACAAGAAAATTTTTTTTAAAGGATGAGCTGGTAAATACGTAGGGCTTTGTGATCAATATGGACTCTGTTGTGACTACTCAACCCTGGTTGTAGCACTGTGGCAGCCCTAGACAGTAGGTACACAGACAGGCATGGTTGTGTGCCAATAAAACTTTATTGACAAAAACAGGCCACGGGCCACATTTGGCCCACATACTGTAGTTTGCTGACTCTGGGTTTACACAGCAGAGAAATTTTTAATTTACTTCCTTGTGAAGGTAATAGAAGTTCAGCATAGAAAATTTTTTTAAAGTAGCTAAGTAAAGAGAAGTGATGTTACCTGTAACTAAGATGACCATATTACATGTCCTCCAGCTGAGTTGAGAGTGGGAAGAGTGCTAACCAGATAGGGTGCCAGGACAGAGGTCTCCTTCCTACAGGTGTAATTACTGACTGTCCCAGACAGGGTGGGGCAACCTTAAACACACA
>NW_027872896.1:0-250 GCF_054177405.1 Leptonychotes weddellii | reverse complement strand
AGAAACATGGCTTAGGGAGAAAAGTGATCACAGGTACTCTGGAAGGGAGGGAGCCATGGTTGCAGAGCAGAGCAAGTGAGAGAGAGCACCCAGGAATGCACAAGTAGAACATTTCTCCAAAGTCATTGGCTTGGACAATGAGAGGAGATGAAGTTTCTGAGTTCTTGCCACCAGTGGAGCTTAAAGCCTGGAGGGTTTTGTTGTTTGTTTTTTTATTGTTATGTTAATCCCCATACATTACATCATTAGT
>NW_027872895.1:0-250 GCF_054177405.1 Leptonychotes weddellii | reverse complement strand
TGCCATGCTGCGCGTGCAAAAGCGTCACCTTAACACATCGTATTGCTGAGCCATCAATCGATATGGTTCTCCGCGAGCAAGTTAAGGTAGAGGCCTGTCTGTTACAGAGCTACACACTGGCCGGGACCCAGCTAGCTGGACGAGGGGGGCCAGTCTGCTTGGGCGGCCGTAACAGAGGACCACAGACATTTGCTGTCCAACAGTCCAGGAGGCTGGAAGTCCGAGATCCACCTGACTGTGGGGGGACAGA
>NW_027872894.1:0-250 GCF_054177405.1 Leptonychotes weddellii | reverse complement strand
CCTGAGCCTCATGGGGAGCAGCCAGGCTGACCTGGCCCAAGCACACACACACACACACACACACACATACACCCCTGAGCCTCATGGGGAGCAGCCGGGCTGACCTGGCCCGTGGCTACAGGTCTGTTTGATGGACATGGTGGCAAGATGGTGACAAGAGCCCTCCTTCTGTGGGCATCCTCAGAAGTTGTGAGTCAGGGGGAAGGAGAGGCCTCTACAGAAGCCAGCGGGTTTCTGCTGCGTGAGGTCT
>NW_027872893.1:0-250 GCF_054177405.1 Leptonychotes weddellii | reverse complement strand
GGTGAGTTTGGCAAAAGTTGGGCAAAGTTTCTGTCACTTGTAGCGTGATGGAAGAGGACCATGTCTGTCCGGGGGTCGGGAGACCTGGCACCTGCCCTGCCAACAGATTACTGTGTGTCCTTGGGCATGTCATTCTACCTCTCCGGGCCTCGAGTCTCTCATCAGGGTCTAATCAGGGTGCCTGGGCTGGGGCCACAGCCGGCGGGAATGGCTTGGGGAAGAGGGCGGTATGGTGGGCAAAGCTGTGCCC
>NW_027872892.1:0-250 GCF_054177405.1 Leptonychotes weddellii | reverse complement strand
GACCAGCGTGCTTTGACTGAAAACCCCGAACTGGAGCAGCGATCCCGCACATAATCGGGAGACCGTTGGGAGGCAGACGGGTTGCGTGTCTGGGTCACAGAGGCTCCATCTGTCCGGGGCACGTGAGGCCAGCAGGGGAGGCATCGCTGACGGTGGACCCCTGCCCGAGCAGCAGATTTCATTGCCGATCCGAATCTCTCCTCCCTCATGATGGATGTGACCTGCAGACTTACTCTGGAAAACCCTCACT
>NW_027872891.1:0-250 GCF_054177405.1 Leptonychotes weddellii | reverse complement strand
GTTTGGCTACCATGAATACTGCTGCTATGAACCTGGGTGTACAGGTACCTCTTCGAGTCCCTGCTTTTGGTACTTTTGGGTGCCTACCTAGAATTGGAATTGCTGGATCATACAGTAATGCCGTGTTTCATTCTTGGGTATATTTGGGGACAAATCTGTAATATTTTCCCTTAGATGTGTACTGAGCGTATTATATTCACTTATTCCCTAATAATCATCATTCTCTAATAATATGATGAATAATGAATCC
>NW_027872890.1:0-250 GCF_054177405.1 Leptonychotes weddellii | reverse complement strand
CTGCCACCCAATGACCCCAGGGCTGCCCAACCCTGGCGCTGCTGCCGCCTCCATGGAAGCCCGCTGCCACATCCGCTGCTGCCAGCTGCCCCTGCCACTGCCTACTCCCGCTGCCACCGCCACCTGACACCACTTGGCTGCCACCACCCGCTGCCACCTGCCTATAGCTTCCTGTCACCCTTACTGCTGCCGCTTCCTCCGCTGCCTCCTGCCACCTGCTGCCGCTTACCACTGCCTGCCTCAGCCGCCT
>NW_027872889.1:0-250 GCF_054177405.1 Leptonychotes weddellii | reverse complement strand
TGCTTGGACAGTCCCCTCTGCTGTCCAACCCCTGGCCAGGTGAACTTGGCCACCAGCATTGGCCATCAGTAGCGGGTGAGGGTGCTGGGCACCAAGGCCCCTGGGTATTAACGACATGGCTAGCCCTGGTCCCAGGCTTCGTTATGATCAGGCCCCAGTGTCCCCAGCCCTGGCTTAACCCCTCCCCACCGTGGCTGGGCCTCACGTGGCCATTGTCGTCCAGCAGGTTGTTGGTCAGCTTGAGCTTGTC
>NW_027872888.1:0-250 GCF_054177405.1 Leptonychotes weddellii | reverse complement strand
TTGAAGTTTCAATGAGTATTAAGCATAAAATGATTAACAGTAAATAAGGGCCCATATTCCCTTCTTTTTACTATGAAATCTGCACTGTGACCTCTGCTTCAGAAATTTGTCCTCTCCCTTTGAACTTGTATTTCACATTGCTCTTCCTTTACATAAACTTCCACATTTTATGGTTACGTAAAGTTATTGGTGAATATATTATTTTTTCTTGAAAGATTCTAAAAGATTATTCTGACATAATTATGCTAGT
>NW_027872887.1:0-250 GCF_054177405.1 Leptonychotes weddellii | reverse complement strand
ATTTGGATGCCTTTTATTACTTTTTGTTGTCTTATTGCAGACGCTAGGACATCTAGTGCTATGTTGAACAGCAATGGTGAGAGTGGGCATCCCTGTTGGGTTCCTGAGCTTAGGGGAAAAGCTCTCAGTTTTTCCCCATTGAGAATGGTATTCACTGTGGACTTTTCATAGATGGCTTTTATGATATTGAGGTATGTACTCTCTATCCCTACATTATGAAGAGTTTTAATGAAGAAAGAATGCTGTACTT
>NW_027872886.1:0-1767 GCF_054177405.1 Leptonychotes weddellii | reverse complement strand
GGGTGAGGTGCTGCCCCCCATCTAAGATGACGCTCAGCATGGCAGTGGCCTCTGTGGCCGGTTTCCGAAACCCCTGTGCCTAAGCATACGCTGGCGCTCGCAGTTTCCGAGTTCAGGAAGATACCTCGATGCCTCGTGCACTGTGGCACCCCCTGTGGGGTCTGGGGCAGCACCGCATAATCAGGCACGTGTCTGTTCATGTCTGTTTCTGCAGTGAAACCAGGAACGACCACTCAGCCTGCAAGGGGTAAAGGCAGACGGTATATTGCCTCACATCAGCTCAGAGCAGATTTTGATGGCCAGTGACTTCAAGTCAGAGCAACTTTTGTTGCCAAAGGAATTCTAGAAAATTTAGATGTTTTTTTCCAGGGCTATCTAGATTCAGAATTACAAAGAAGATCCTGAACCCATAATCCTCTGAGGTTGTTTTGAAGATTCAGTAGGAGAGCAGCATTTGCAAAGTGCTTTGGACGAGTGTCTGGCCCAGAATTAAGCCCTAAATCCATGGTAGCGAATGTCAGGATATCTCAAGGCTGCATCCAGTGCTCCCTGCCCCTCCTTGTAGCCTGAAGCCCCTGTTCGCACACCCTTACCTCCGCCTCCAGCCAGACTGCACACCATGGCAGGCATGATGCTGGTCAGCATTCCCCGGCTCCCCCTGGCCGCAGGTGCCTCACTGAGATGTCTGGCCCTGCCTCCTCCTGCAGCTGTACCAAGGAACTCACTGGGGCCATTTCTGTTTCTTCACCATCATGCAGGCAGACAAACCGGCAAACCAGAAGGAACCCACCACCCCCTACACTGTGAAGCTGCGGGGAGCCCCATTCAGTGTCACGGAGGTATGACCAACAATGCAACAAGGGCAAGGAGAGAGACCCCAGGAGAATAGGAGGCAGGGATGAGGATGCCGGGAGGCTCTGCTGCATGGGGACTTTAGGATCGTTGAGGACTTGATTTGGAAGGAATTGGGATCAGAAAGGCAAAGTAAGATCTCAGGCAACGTCAGGGTCAGGAAACAGAGATGGCTCTACAGAGACCAAGAAAGACTGGTTTCACTCCCTGGTCCTGTACGTTAGGAGTGGCAAACACTCTCTGTTAAAAATTTTTAGGGGTGCCTGTGTGGCTCAGTTGGTTAGGCATCCCAACTCTTGGTATCAGCTCTGGTCGTGATCTGAGTCGTGAGATCAAGCCCTGTGTTGGGCTCCACGCTCAGCGTGGAATCCGCTTGAGATTCTCTCTCTCCTTCCCTGCCCTTCCCAGCCCCTTACCCGCCGTGCTCTTTCTCTTTCTCTCTCAAAAACAAGAAAATTTTTTTTAAAGGATGAGCTGGTAAATACGTAGGGCTTTGTGATCAATATGGACTCTGTTGTGACTACTCAACCCTGGTTGTAGCACTGTGGCAGCCCTAGACAGTAGGTACACAGACAGGCATGGTTGTGTGCCAATAAAACTTTATTGACAAAAACAGGCCACGGGCCACATTTGGCCCACATACTGTAGTTTGCTGACTCTGGGTTTACACAGCAGAGAAATTTTTAATTTACTTCCTTGTGAAGGTAATAGAAGTTCAGCATAGGAAATTTTTTTAAAGTAGCTAAGTAAAGAGAAGTGATGTTACCTGTAACTAAGATGACCATATTACATGTCCTCCAGCTGAGTTGAGAGTGGGAAGAGTGCTAACCAGATAGGGTGCCAGGACAGAGGTCTCCTTCCTACAGGTGTAATTACTGACTGTCCCAGACAGGGTGGGGCAACCTTAAACACACA
>NW_027872885.1:0-250 GCF_054177405.1 Leptonychotes weddellii | reverse complement strand
CATTGTTGGGGGAAATGTTTTAATATGTGAATTTGGTGGTACAAAGCAATTTGTCAGTGTATGGTACAGATTAATTTTGATTTCTTAAATTACCTTAGGACATAATGAAAATCATACACATTTTAGGACCAACAGTTAGTGAAAAATGTTTCAATGCCAAAGTTCAACAATATTACCATTTAAAGGACCAGGAAGCTGACTGCAGAGGTTTGCACCCAATATGTTTATAAGGCTGCCAGCCGAAAATATT
>NW_027872884.1:0-250 GCF_054177405.1 Leptonychotes weddellii | reverse complement strand
TTGATCCCAGGACCTCAAGATCATGACCTGAGCCAAAGGCAGATGCTAACCGGCTGAGCCACCCAGGCACCCCTAAAACGCAAGTTTTATGTTAACTAACTTGTTAGCTAACAAGTTGTAAATGAAATTACTTTTCCTAGGTTCCTCCTACAATAATAGTTCAAACTATGGTGTTTTTTTTTTTAAGAAATTTTTTTTTTTTAAGACTTTATTTATTTGCGAGAGAGACAATGAGAGACAGAGAGCATGA
>NW_027872883.1:0-250 GCF_054177405.1 Leptonychotes weddellii | reverse complement strand
GTTTTGCTTCCGGAGTGTCCAAGTCAGGTTACGTTTTGCTGCCAAATGAGTTACAAAAGGCAGTTTTTAGAACTTTTGAATTGTTGGATATGCAGATAAGGTACTGCGTATCATTATTTTAAAAAAACCAACCAAATTGATTTTAAAATGGCAGTTTGTAGTTGTTTTAAGTTACCTTTCTTGGGTTGCTAGCTGGTTCGAACATTTTTTATACATTTATCCTCAGGCAATTATTTTTTCTTTCGTACCT
>NW_027872882.1:0-250 GCF_054177405.1 Leptonychotes weddellii | reverse complement strand
GTGCGCTGGTGAGCACAGTGAATTGTGCAACACTATTGAATCACAGACCTTTGCCTCTGAAAAAAATAATACATTATATGTTACAAAAAAAAAAAAAGGAGAAGATAGCAGGAAGGGAAGAATGAAGGGGGGAATATTGGAGGGGGAGACGAACCATGAGAGACTATGGACTCTGAGAAACAAACTGAGGGTTCTAGAGGGGAGGAGGGTGGGGTGATGGGTTAGCCTGGTGATGGGTATTAAGGAGGGC
>NW_027872881.1:0-250 GCF_054177405.1 Leptonychotes weddellii | reverse complement strand
TGTTTATGGTAATATTCAATAAACAGACTCCCTACCTAGAAAACATGAACACCCCCCCCCATTCAGTTCATTCAAAAGAGAGAGGTTACACGTCTCTAACAAAATGAAAAAAGTAATGAACTTCTCTAAGAAACTGATGATCTTTGGCTTTGTTTTAGCCAAAGTCTTCAAGGCACTGGATTTTGCTTGAGATCAGCAGACTTCAGCCCGTGGCTCTGAAGAAACAAAGGAATACTCTTTTCCTGCCTCT
>NW_027872880.1:0-250 GCF_054177405.1 Leptonychotes weddellii | reverse complement strand
TTCCTGCACTGAGATCCCCCAGGAATCAGCTGGTGAGAGGAGCTTGAAGCTTTCAGGGGACCCTCGATATCTTTATTTTAATAAAGCTGTCACTTGTGGTCACTTTCAAACGAAAGCAATCTTGTGGGTCTAGAAGGGGAAAAATAAACCTGCACCAAAAGCAGAGAATAATGCCAGAAAAGATGCAGTTGAACAAGGAAGCTCTGCTTCAAAAAGAAGGACAGAGTTGAGGTCATTTAAATGGATACCC
>NW_027872879.1:0-250 GCF_054177405.1 Leptonychotes weddellii | reverse complement strand
CTATTTGCAAATTATTATTCATATGAATAGTTACTATGATGTTTATTGATAAAGTCATTTTTTTTCAAGCATTTTTTTATTATGTTATGTTAATCGCCATACATTACATCATTAGTTTTTGATGTAGTGTTCCATGATTCATTGTTTGTGTATAACACCCAGTGCTCCATGCAGTACGTGCCCTCTTTAATACCCGTCAGCATGCTAACCCATCCCCCTATCCCCCTCCTCTCTGGAACCCTCAGTTTGT
>NW_027872878.1:0-250 GCF_054177405.1 Leptonychotes weddellii | reverse complement strand
TTCCACCACTGAAGATCGGGGCAGGGGTTCCAAGTACTCCAAGCACTGCCATTTGGAGGAGGCTTTTTAGTGTCTCGCATGTGACACCCCAAATTTGTGCTGCCGTAGCCCACTTTCTTCAGGTGGACCTTCACACAAGCCCTGCAAGTGACAGCTTCAGCCCTGCCTGTGATCATGTAAATGAGAATATGCCTACAGCACATGGCAAAAGCATCTGTGCTACCCTCGATCCTCTGCCCCGGGACCCCCA
>NW_027872877.1:0-250 GCF_054177405.1 Leptonychotes weddellii | reverse complement strand
GGGGGGGGGGGGACAAGCCCCGGAGATGGGCGGGAGGAGGGCTGCGGCTGCCCCGCCCCCGCCTGGAGGGACCAACGCTCTCGGGACGCGACTGCGGGACAGGTGCCCCGAGCCACGGCTCCGTGAAGCAGTAAACGGGCAGCCCCTCACGGCCCACCCCCGGGCTGTCTGCAGTCGTGGCCTTGTTTCTTATAAACATCTTAAAAACATGATTTAGTGACCGCCTGCCCCCTCGAGGGGGAGCAAACAG
>NW_027872876.1:0-250 GCF_054177405.1 Leptonychotes weddellii | reverse complement strand
CAAGGTGACACAGCCCACACCGCGGGCATCCTGATCTTGGGGTGCACGCACGTTACTGTCAGGCGCAGCCCTGTGCTCCGAGACCCTGTGGCTATGAAGGGGGACGGCCTCCTGACCGGAGCTGCGTCAACTTTAGGAAAGAGAATCCCTAAGAGAGAACTTGGAATCGGGGGTTCTCCCAAGTGCCCAGGTCTCTACCACTGCGCTCCCCAGCGGTAACGCTCTGGTTCGAAGGGCAAGTGTACTGGCT
>NW_027872875.1:0-1767 GCF_054177405.1 Leptonychotes weddellii | reverse complement strand
GTGCAATTGTAAATGGGATTGACTCCTTAATTTCTCTTTCTTCTGTCTTGTTGTTGGTGTATAGGAATGCAACTGATTTCTGTGCATTGATTTTATATCCTGCCACTTTACTGAATTCCTATATGAGTTCTAGCAGTTTTGGGGTGGAGTCTTTTGGATTTTCCACATAAAGTATCATATCATCTGCAAAGAGTGAGAGTTTGACTTCTTCTTTGCTAATTCGGATGCCTTTGATTTCTTTTGGTTGTCTGATTGCTGTGGCTAGGACTTCTAGTACTAGGTTGAATAGTAGTAGTGATAGTGGACATCCCTGCCGCGTTCCTGACCTTAGGGGGAAAGCTGTCAGTTTTTCCCCATTGAGAAAGATATTCGCTGTAGGTTTTTCATAGGTGGTTTTTATGATATTGCGGTATGTACCCTCTATCCCTATACTCTGAAGAGTTTTGACCAAGAAAGGATGCTGTACTTTGTCAAAAGCTTTTCCTGCATCTATTGAGAAGATCATATGGTTCTTGTTCATTCTTTTATTAATGTATTTTATCACACTGATTGATTTACAGCTGTTGAACCCACCTTGCAGCCCAGGAATAAATTCCACTTGGTCGTGGTGAATAATCCTTTTAATGTACTGTTGGATCTTATTGGCTAGTATTTTGGTGAGAATTTTGCATCCATGTTCATCAGGGATATTGGTCTGTAGTACTCCTTTTTGATGGGGTATTTGTCTGGTTTTGGGATCAAGGTAATGGTGGCCGCATAAAATGAGTTTGGAAGTTTTCCTTCCATTTCTATTTTTTGGAACAGTTTCAGAAAAATAGGTATTAATTCTTCTTTAAATGTTTGGTAGAATTCCCCTGGGAAGCATGCTTCAATTTCCTTAGTGGTTATAGGTCTGTTCAGGTTTTCTATTACTTCCTGGTAGAGTGTTGGTAGTTTATACATATCTAGGAATGCATCCATTTCTTCCAGATTATCTAATTTGCTGGCATATAGTTGCTCATAATATGTTCTTATAATTGTTTGTATTTCTTTGGTGTTGGTTGTGATCTCTCCTCTTTCATTCATGATTTTATTTATTTGGGTCCTTTCTCTTTTCTTTTTGATAAGTCTGGCCAGGGGCTTATCAATCTTTTAATTCTTTCAAAGAACCAGCACCGAGTTTCGTTGATCTGTTCTACTGTTCTTTTGATTTCTATTTCATTGATTTCTGCTCTGCTCTTTGTTATTTCTTTTCTCTTGCTGGGTTTAGGCTTTATTTGCTGTTCTTTCTCCAGCTCCTTTAGGTGTAGGGTTAGGTTGTGTACTTGAGACCTTTCTTGTTTCTTAAGAAAGGCTTGTATTGCTATATACTTGCCTCTTAGGACTGCTTTTGCTGCATCCCAAAGATTTTGAACAGTTGTGTTTTTCTTTTCATTTCTTTCCATGAATTTTTTAAATTCTTCTTTTATTTCCTGGTTGACCCATTCATTCTTTAGTAGGATGCTCTTTAGCACCCATGTATTTGCGTTCTTTCTGACTTTCCTATTGTGATTGAGTTCTAGTTTCAAAGCATAATCTTTTCATACCGGTTGAGATCTGATTTGTGACCTAGGATGTGATCTTTTCTGGAGAATGTTGCATGGGCACTACAGAAGAATGTGTATTCTGTTGCTTTGGGATGGAATGTTCTGAATATATCAGTGAAGTCCATTGGTTCAGTGTGTCATTTAAAGTCTTTATTTCCTTGTTGATCTTTTGCTTAGATGATCTGTCCATTTCAGTGAGGGG
>NW_027872874.1:0-250 GCF_054177405.1 Leptonychotes weddellii | reverse complement strand
TGTCAGTGGCCAAAGTGGACCAAGGTTTGAAGTTTTTTCCTGAGCAACCTTGGCAACGCGTCCCACGGAAATATCGCTGCATCCGGGGAACTCAGGGTCTTGGGGAAAGCGCCAGCACCTCTGACCCTCGGTGCAGGTGGGTGGAGGTCCGGCCAACGCAGGCTGAGAGCCCCCCGAGCCTCAGCGCCCACTGGCTGAGACACCCGCCTGCTCCAATGCGCCAGCAGAAGGCAGTCCCCGCAGCCGCCCG
>NW_027872873.1:0-250 GCF_054177405.1 Leptonychotes weddellii | reverse complement strand
CCTTTTATAAAATATGAATAATATTTTATAAATATGATATATTTTAGTCTTAGTTTATCTTAAATTTTTTTTTAAATTTTTTTTATTCTTATGTTAATCCCCATACATTACATCA
Source organism: Leptonychotes weddellii (assembly GCF_054177405.1). Lineage (NCBI taxonomy): Eukaryota > Metazoa > Chordata > Mammalia > Carnivora > Phocidae > Leptonychotes > Leptonychotes weddellii. The sequence continues at coordinate 135 of NW_027872873.1, read as the reverse complement.
TTAGTTTTAGATGAAGTGTTCCATGATTCATTGTTTGTGCATAACACCCAGTGCTCCATGCAGAACGTGCCCTCCTCAATACCCACCACCAGGCCAACCCATTCTCCCACCCCCCTCCCCTCTAGAACCCTGTTT
>NW_027872872.1:0-250 GCF_054177405.1 Leptonychotes weddellii | reverse complement strand
TTATTTTTTTAAAGATTTTATTTATTTATTTGAGACAGAGAGAATGAGAGACAGAGAGCATGAGAGGGAGGAGGGTCAGAGGGAGAAGCAGACTCCCTGCCGAGCAGGGAGCCCGATGCGGGACTCGATCCAGGGACTCCAGGATCATGACCTGAGCCGAAGGCAGTCGCTTAACCAACTGAGCCACCCAGGCGCCCCTGTTGTTGTTTTATTTTTAACGGCAACTAGATGACATCTATAACAAAAAGGG
>NW_027872871.1:0-250 GCF_054177405.1 Leptonychotes weddellii | reverse complement strand
TTTTTATTTTACTTTTGCACTGAGTTACAATATTTAAGTTTGTTGAATGTATAAATAGCGTATTTTTTATTTATGGGTACATTAGAGCAAGAAGTATATTCTCTATACATTATACTTGCCCCTGGGATAAGTTTGTCTGCTATAACAATAGTGGACGCCAGAAGACAATGAAGCAATGCCTTCAAAATTCTGAAAGAAAATTATTTTCAAGAATTACATACCCAGCCAAACTATCAATTAAGAGTGAAGG
>NW_027872870.1:0-250 GCF_054177405.1 Leptonychotes weddellii | reverse complement strand
GTACATCAGAAATTCTCTTCTATAACCTTCTTTGCCTTTCTCCCCTCAACGAACCTAAAACCACCTTAAGATGTTCACCACATTTTCCTTGTACCCCAAACAGGGAAAGTAAATAAGTACATTCACTGTAGTGGTAGAAAGAAATGAAGGGAAGAAGAGTGGGCAAGCAGGACGGTGGGAGGAAAGAGGAAGGGAGGGACAGAGTATAGGAGGAAGAGAGGAAGAGAAGAATTGTATGCCAGAAATGTAT
>NW_027872869.1:0-250 GCF_054177405.1 Leptonychotes weddellii | reverse complement strand
TTCTCTGTCTCCTTGTTTTGTCTAACTCCCTGGGTCTGCTTTTATGTGTTCGAAAAGTCAGCTATGTCTTCTCCTCTAGAAAGTAGCGGCCTTATGAAAAGAGGTCCTGTCTTGCCCTGAAGTGCAATGTCTCCTGTTTGCCAGAAACTGACACTTGAGGGGTGTATCCTGTGTGTGTTGCAAGCCCCCTACTCTTGTGACTGAGCCATGTCTGCCTTCAGTCTTGTCACCTGCAATGGCTGTCTTTGCC
>NW_027872868.1:0-250 GCF_054177405.1 Leptonychotes weddellii | reverse complement strand
TGTTTTTCTTTTAGCATGTATCAGCCTCGAACATAATATATTAAATACTTCATTATGTTTGTGTTATAATGTAATCTCCACAAGATCAGAAATCTTTTATCCACTAACAAGTATGTATTGTACTAATGGATACAATATATCCTGGAAATGTATCCCTTTGCAGGGCAACACACACATTGGCAGTGGTGGTCCTAAAAGTCAGCTTGGAGAACATTACCCGCTAAGTTCCATTAAATTCTTTAAACCAACC
>NW_027872867.1:0-250 GCF_054177405.1 Leptonychotes weddellii | reverse complement strand
AATAAATAAAAACATCTTAGGTAGTCTAAACTTCTAAAGATTTTTACGTAGTGTTATTTCCAAAAATTTCTGGTTATAAAAAGAAGAGAGAATGGGGTTTCTGAACTTCTTAAGCTAAACTTTACTACTTGTCAGCACTCTGAACTTAACCAGTGAGTCTTTCTCTGAAAAATTCATCAACCCGTATGAATAGCACACACAGACGTCTAAATGAATATAAAGAATCAGGTTCTTTCATCAACATCCACTT
>NW_027872866.1:0-250 GCF_054177405.1 Leptonychotes weddellii | reverse complement strand
CTCTCATTCTCTCTGTCTCAAATAAATAAATAAAATCTTTAAAAAAAAAAAAAAAAACTTGAAAGGCACAGTTATTTAGACCAAGATCCCATTTTATTATTTTTCTGGGTATCAAGTGATTTAAAAGTTTTTGACAATATGTTTTCTTTTATATACATATGCTTTATTGCCTTATTTTAAAATATTTTTCCTGCATTAAGTGTGTTTTATTTCATGATTTTCACATCACTTTATGACACAAATATTGAGT
>NW_027872865.1:0-250 GCF_054177405.1 Leptonychotes weddellii | reverse complement strand
TTGTCTCTGTTATAGATGCCAGAGAAAGGATGAGAGAAGGTACAGAGGCACGTATGATGGAGTTTTGAGATTCTATTCTTGCTTTACACAGAGCAGCTCTTGCTCATCAATTTCATTATGGGGCTTTGTCATTATTTAAAGAGAGGATTCATCAAAAAAAGAAAAAAATACGAAGTGGGTTCACTACCCCATTAATTATGGCAGTGAAAAAATTGCTACATAAAAGTCACAGAAATATAGTAACACAAAT
>NW_027872864.1:0-1767 GCF_054177405.1 Leptonychotes weddellii | reverse complement strand
ACAAGAGACTCATTTTGAACCTAAAGATACATCCAGACTGAAAGTGAAGGGATGGAGATCCATCTTCCATGCCAATGGACCTCGAAACAAAGCTGGGGTAGCAATTCTTAGATCAGACAAATTAGATTTTAAACTAAAGGCTATAGTTAGAGACACAGAAGGACACTATATCATTCTTAAAGGGTCTATCCAACAAGAAGATCTAATAATTGTAAATATCTATGCCCCCAAAATGGGAGCAGCCACCTACATAAGCCAACTGTTAACCAAAATAAAGAGTCATATTGATAACAATACGTTAATTGTAGGAGATGTCAATACTCCACTCTCAGCAATGGACAGATCATCTAAGCAGAAAATCAACAGTGAAACAAGAGCTTTGAATGACACACTGGACCAAATGGACCTCATACATATATACAGAACATTCCACCCTAAAACAACAGAATAGTCATTCTTCTTGAGCACACAGGGAAATTTCTCCAGAATAGACCACATACCGGGTCACAAATCAGGTCTCAACCGATACCAAAAGATTGAAATTATTCCCTGCATATTCTCAGACCACAATGCTTTGAAACTGGAACTCAATCACAAGAAAAAATTTGGAAGAAATTCAAACACTTGGAAGCTAAAGACTACTCTGCTCAAGAACATTTAGGTCAACCAAGAAATAAAAGAAGAACTTCAACAATTCATGGAAATCAATGAGAACAAAAACACATCAGTCCAAAACCTATGGGATACTGCAAAGGTGGTCCTAAGGGGGAAATACATAGCCATCCAAGCCTCACTCAAAAAAAAAAAAAAACAGAAAAATCCCAAATACACAAATTAACTCTACACCTTAAAGATCTGGAGAAAGAACAACAAATAAAGCCTAAACCATGCATTAGAAGAGAAATAATTAAGATTAGAGCAGAGATCAATGAATTAGAAACCAGAAACACAGTAGATCAGATCAACAAAACTAGAAAGAAACTAGAAGCTGGTTCTTTGAGAGAATAAATAAGATTGATAAACCACTGGCCAGACTTATCCGAAAGAAAAGAGAAAGGATCCAAATTAGTAAAATTATGAATGAAAGGGGAGAGATCACGACTAACACCAAGGAAATAGAAACAATTATTAGAAATTATTATCAACAACTATATGCCTATAAATTAAGTAACCTGGAAGAAATGGAGGCCTTCCTGGAAACCTATAAACTGCTAAGACTGAAACAGGAAGAAACTGACAACCTGAATAGGCCAATAACCAGTAACGAGATTGAAGCAGTGATAAAAAACCTCACAAAAAACAAGAGTCCAGGGCCTGATGGATTCCCTGGGAAATTCTATCAAACATTCAAAGAAGAAATACCTATTCTCCGGAAGCTGTTTCAAAAAATAGAAACAGAAGAGTAGCTTCCAAACTCATTCTATGAGGCCAGCATTACCTTAATCCCCAAACCAGGCAAAGACCCTATCAAAAAGGATAATTTCAGACCAATATCCCTGATGAATATGGATTCCAAAATCCTCAACAAAATCCTAGCTAATAGGATCCAACAATACATTAAAAGGATCATCCACCATGACCAAGTGGGATTTATCCCTGGGATGCAAGGGTGGTTCAACATTTGCAAATCAATCAATGTGATAGAACACATTAATATGAGGAGGGAAAAGAACCATATGGTCCTCTCAATTGATGCAGAAAAAGCATTTGACAAAATACAACATCCTTTCCTGATTAAAACTCTTCAGAGTATAGGGATAGAGGGAA
>NW_027872863.1:0-250 GCF_054177405.1 Leptonychotes weddellii | reverse complement strand
CCTTTGTCATTCTGGAGAAATTAGAACTGGAATGTTGGTTTGCCCCAATCGCTGCAGACGGTCTGAACCACATACTGGGAATAGAACTGGTAACGTGGGCTCCTTGCCCCCAGAGCGATTACCTCCTAAACCCTGCTGAATGGCAGCCTGCCATCAGTATTATCCCAAGGACTCCAGTGGCCTCTCAGACACCACCTCCGCCTGACCTCTGTTGGGGTCCTAGAGGCGCAGAAAGAGCGCTTCTTTTCGG
>NW_027872862.1:0-250 GCF_054177405.1 Leptonychotes weddellii | reverse complement strand
CTGCTCATATTTTTATATTTGCACTGTGTGCTTATTCACAAACAATATACAGTATTATTTAGCATGTTTTAAAATTTTACACAAATACCATTACTATGCATGTCTTCCTCCAACTAGCTTCTCTGGCTGAACAATTGGTTGTTGAGATTTGTACATGTTAATACCTGTAGCTCTGAATCATTCACATACACTGCTGTAGAGTAGCCTTCTGGATTACTGTACCATTGTTCTTCCATTCTCCTACTGTTGG
>NW_027872861.1:0-250 GCF_054177405.1 Leptonychotes weddellii | reverse complement strand
TACAGTCTTGAAGCAGGGTAGAGGATGTAGGAATAGGAGAAAGGGACAAGAGGGAGACACATTGCAAATTCAGAGTTTTCCAGACTTGGCAATTAATTGTACAGGGGAATAGGAGAAAGAGAGTGAAGAAAGAGAAGAGTCTAAGTGGATTGTACAGTATGAGTGGTCCATAAACATCCCTGAGTTGTTGCCAAGTGAGAGATGGTATTAACCAGAGGGCTGGTATTAAAGAGAAGGGCAAGGCCTGAGG
>NW_027872860.1:0-250 GCF_054177405.1 Leptonychotes weddellii | reverse complement strand
TGGGCTCACTACATTAAACTTAGATCTGGTTCGACAGTTACCTATTACCCTCCTCAACAACACTCCACTTCCCTCCAAAAGCCCGCCTTCCCTGGGGCGCCTGGGTGGCTCAGTCGTTAAGCATCTGCCTTTGGCTCAGGTGGTGATCCCAGGGTCCTGGGATCGAGCCCCTCATCAGGCTCCCTGCTCGTCGGGAAGCCTGCTTCTCCCTCTGCCACTCCCCCTGCTTGTGTTCCCTCTCTCGCTGTCT
>NW_027872859.1:0-250 GCF_054177405.1 Leptonychotes weddellii | reverse complement strand
ATGGATTTCTTTGGATTTATCCCATTTAGGGTTCATTCAGCTTCTTGACTATTTTTTTTTCATACCTTTGTGTTGTTTCTCAAAGAATGAGGTCCCTGGGCCAGTCTGTCTTCTTTTTTCCATCTTTCACAGCTTTTCCATGTTTATTTGTTACATCACATCCAAGGTTTTTAGTTGAGAGAGTGAGAAATGGAAACGATGGTGCCATTTCATCTTATATCACTTCTTGGATTTTATTATTTTTATTATT
>NW_027872858.1:0-250 GCF_054177405.1 Leptonychotes weddellii | reverse complement strand
TACAGAAATGCCCAGTCATGGTATTAGGGTAGTGCAAGGGATGGCAAATAACAAGGTACCGATCAAAGGCCATGATGGCCAAGAGGAAACATTCAGATGTTCCCAAAGAGAAAAAGAAATAAAATTGGAGGAAACATCCAGTAAAGGAGATGGTCTTTTTATCTGAGAGGAAATTGACCAACATCTTGGGGACTGTAGAAGAGACATACCAGATCTCTAGGAAGGAGAAATTCCCCAGGAGTATGTACAT
>NW_027872857.1:0-250 GCF_054177405.1 Leptonychotes weddellii | reverse complement strand
CTAAAACTAATGATGTAATGTATGGTGATTAACATAACAATAAATAATTTAAAAAAAAAAGAAGAAAGGCTATTGGTGTTAGAATAAGTACCGCCTCTCCTCGGGGCGGGGGGGAGAAGGCATTATTTTTAAATGAAGAATTTTTAAGGTAAGGACCAACTATCACACACACACACACACACACACACACAAGCCATTTCACAGTCTTTTTTTTTTTTTCTTTTCTGATCTTCCAACCCTAGAGAGACCT
>NW_027872856.1:0-250 GCF_054177405.1 Leptonychotes weddellii | reverse complement strand
CAGAAGATGGGCTTGCGGGGCGCCTGGGTGGCTCAGTCGGTTGGGATTGCACCCACCGTGACAGATGAGGAAGCAGGGGCTCAGAGCGCCCTGCGTGTGGTGGGGCAGGGGCCACCCCCGACCTGGCTGACCACGGAGCTGGGCTCTCACTGCTGGCTCACACCTGCCACGTGCCACCTCAGCGAGGCACAGCGGTTTCACAGCTGTAAAACGCTCCGGGAGAAGGACAATGCCACGTCCACGTCCTTTT
>NW_027872855.1:0-250 GCF_054177405.1 Leptonychotes weddellii | reverse complement strand
GGGCACGGACCCTGACCTGTGAAGGTGCTGGGTCACTCCGTGCACAGACCCTGACCCGTGGAAGGTGCTCAGTCATGCCATGTACGGACCCTGACCTGTGGAAGGTGCTCGGTGATGCTGGACACAGACCCTGGGCAAAGACCCTCACCCATGGAAATTGATCAATGATGCCAGGCACAGACCCTGACACAGGGAAGGTGCTGGTTCATGCCGGGCACAGACCCTAAACCATACAAGGTGCTGGTTCATG
>NW_027872854.1:0-1767 GCF_054177405.1 Leptonychotes weddellii | reverse complement strand
TTCCCCATTGGGAGGACAGAGAGCGGTCCAGGAAGAGACTCGGGTCCCCTTCAGCGTGGACAGGACCCTTGTCAGGACAGGAAGGCAGCCGACCCCAGACTCCGGGCCATTCCCCCTGCCCACCCTTGGAGAGTTTTAGGCGTGAGAGTGTGTCAGGGCGGGGCACTCAGAGGCTCGTAGGGCAGACAGCCTAGGTGTTCATAATCTTGTGTGAGTGAGCAGACAACAAAACGCCTGCAAACACACCTAGACACAAACAGACATATACACAAACACACACATGCATATTCCTGGTGTTCGAGGCACCAACACCATTCCCACCCCGCCCTTCTGTACCATGCCCCACCACTTTCCTGCTGGGGTCGGGGTGATCAACCCCAGTCTCAGACAGCCCTGGTGCTGGCGCTGGGGGAGGGGGGGTCCACAGCTCACCTGGGGTCACAGACACCACAACACGGAAGGTGAGGTCGATCATATATCCTGGGAGCCATGATGTATCGATCCCACACCGGTATGTTCCTGCATCACCTTCTGTGAGGTTCTCCAAGGTCACTGTGAAGGTGAAGTTTGCAGGATGGTCCCTGATGGACACCCGGCCGCTCCTCACTTCTTTGTCTGACTTTTCAATCTTCACAATATCCCCCAAACATGGGCTCTTGCACCAGTATTTGACAATCTCTCTGAATTTCTCCTCGTACTGACACTGAACGCTCAGGAATCCCCCCACGGTGCCCGTCACGGACGTGGGGCCACTCAGACACCAACAGCCTGGAAAACAGAGACGAGTGTGGTCAATCACCAGATGAGCCTGGGTCAAGGGGATCTGGGGTCATGGTGACCCTGGAGTCCCCGAAGGGCCCTCAGGGTCTGGAGGAGGCCTTGGCAGGAGACTGGCTTTTCCTGAGACCAGAGGGAGGGGATGTAGCTCCATCCTCACAAAGTGGCACAAGGAGAGTGTGTCCCTGATGTGTGTGCATGTATGTGTGTGTGTTTGTGTTTGTGTGTGATGCACCCAGACCTTGTTTCTGACTGTGACCCTACAGTAATGGTGGTCACAGGTGCCCAGCTCCTCAGGGCTGCTCTGTCCACTATAGTGGACATGACTCACCTGCTTTATGCACTGAATCCTCCTGGTCACTGCTGAGGCATGCTGGCCAATCATAGAATGCTCTCTGCTCTCCTTCCTCCTTCCCCCTGTCTCCCTCCCTCCCCTCAGGGCAGACTTCCCTGCCCAGGCTCAGCCCTGCTCACCTGGGACCTGCAGAAGGAGCAGAGCTACAGGCAGCCACGGCCTTCTGTCCCCTGGGGTCATGTGTGCAGCACAAACATCACCTACAGCAATGCCAGGTTCCGGAGGGGGGACAATTTCAAGCCTCCTCACAGAAGGTCCAGTCTCCACAGCCCACTTCTGCTTTTTGAGGCCTCTTCACTTCCTTGTCTAGCCTGTGTTTGGTCTCACAATCTTCTTCCACATTGACTCAAGCTGGACAGGGTGCAGGAAGCTCGGGGAGAGAAGCACCACGGACTGAGGCAGAATCCTGGACCTGGTGCCCCGGGCTCCTCTCAATGCCAGTGACAGGACAGCTCCTGGTCAAGGACTGGATTGGGATTGCCATCCCCTTAAGCAGACAACATCTGCTCCTCTCTCTGTCCACACTCGCCCCACACAATGGAGTCACACTGGAGCATTTCTTCCTCAGTGGGACTTCCTCACCCCCGTGACATGTCACTTCCTTGTGGTCAGGATGGACCATGTCCGGGGTGGAG
>NW_027872853.1:0-250 GCF_054177405.1 Leptonychotes weddellii | reverse complement strand
TTTTTTTTTTAATAGATGGCTCATCATCCAGAGATACTCAGAGAACACATCGCTGTCTTTTAGCACAATTCAAACATGCTTGGACATACTCTAAAACTTGAGTTGATTATTTCATCTCTATTTTTCTAATGGCTCAATTATGTATTAGTATTTCTTTATCCCCCACAAGACCATCACACACACACACACACACACACACACACACACACACACACACTGAGACTGAGTCATAGACATTCACTGGATCATC
>NW_027872852.1:0-250 GCF_054177405.1 Leptonychotes weddellii | reverse complement strand
TTAAGATTTATTTATTTATTTTGAGAGAGAGAGGTAGGGAGGGGCAGAGGGGGAGGGAGAGAGAATCCCAAGCAGACTCCACTCTGAGCCCAGAGCCTGACATGGGGCTGGATCTCAAGACCCTGAGATCATGACCTGAACTGCAACCAAGAGTCAGATGTTTAACCGACTACACCACCCAGGCGCCCCTCAAAGAAGAATAATAAATGAATATATACATACATACATAAAATACATATATAACTAGCTA
>NW_027872851.1:0-250 GCF_054177405.1 Leptonychotes weddellii | reverse complement strand
TCACTTGTAAATAGGGTCTTTACAGATGAAATTAGTTAAGATGGTGGGTCCTAATCTCATATAAGTGGTGTCCTTATAAAGAGGGGACATCTGGACATAGACACACACAGGGAGAACCCCATGTGAGGATGGAGTCAGAGAAGGGGACTCTCAGTTTTAGGCCCTGCTAGACAGCAGGGGGCAGAGGCAGACCCCCAGCAGAGGGGGACAAGAGTGTATGCCCCCTCAGCAGCGAGGGGACTCAGGCAAG
>NW_027872850.1:0-250 GCF_054177405.1 Leptonychotes weddellii | reverse complement strand
TATTTCCCTCCCCCTCCCCCATACCCAACCAGGTTGGAAGCTCCACGGGAACAAAGACTTCGTGTGTGCACGTATGTGTATATTTCAAACTTTTTCCCCTGGTGCACAGACTGGACAATTTCTATTGATCTATTTCAAGTTCACGGACTTCCCTCCGTCATCTTTGTCCTGCTACTGAGTCCGTCCAGCGAGTTTTTTTAAATTTCAGTTATTGTATTTTTTGGTTCTGGAGTTTCTGTTCGGTTCTCCT
>NW_027872849.1:0-250 GCF_054177405.1 Leptonychotes weddellii | reverse complement strand
GCTTTTCTTTTCTTTCTTTCTTTCTTTTTTTTTAAATTATAACCATCCTGCGAATATGAAGTGGTATCTTATTTTGGTTTTGATTTGCATTTCCCCACTGACTCATAATGTTGAGCATCTTTTCATGTGTTTATTGACCATTTGCGTATCTTCTTTGGAGAAATGCTGAACCAATTTTTTACCTATTTAAAAAACTGAGCTATTTGTCTTTTTATTGTGGAGTTGTGAGAGTGCTTTATATATTCTGGGT
>NW_027872848.1:0-250 GCF_054177405.1 Leptonychotes weddellii | reverse complement strand
GTTACATTGTTGGTGTATAAGAAAGCAACTGATATCTGTGCATTGATTTTGTATCCTGCCGCATTACTGAACTGCTGTATGAGTTCTAGTAATTTGGGGGTGCAGTCTTTGGGTTTTCCACATAAAGTATCATGTCATCTGCAAAGAGAGAGAGTTTGACTTCTTCTTTGCCAATTTGAATACATTTTATTTCTTTTTGCTGTCTGATTGCTGTTGCTAGGACTTCTAGTACTATGTTGAACAATAGTGG
>NW_027872847.1:0-250 GCF_054177405.1 Leptonychotes weddellii | reverse complement strand
CGGGGAGACCGAGGCCGCCTGCACGGCCCTCACTGACTGCGGCCCGTCTCGGGGCCCCCGCCCACCTGCCCTGGCTGGCCTCGGATGGCCCGGAGCCCAGCAGACACGCCGGGGCCGAGGGCCGGGCCGGAGTCCTGGCGTCCGTGCCGGGGCAGAAGCTGCTTTGCCATGCGGCGCAGAGAGCAGCGACTCTGGCGTCTGCGGCCTGGGCCCGAGAGCCTCCTTCTCGCGGGGGCACGGAGGCCGTCCT
>NW_027872846.1:0-250 GCF_054177405.1 Leptonychotes weddellii | reverse complement strand
TATTTCCCTCCCCCTCCCCCATACCCAACCAGGTTGGAAGCTCCACGGGAGCAAAGACTTCGTGTGTGCACGTATGTGTATATTTCAAACTTTTTCCCCTGGTGCACAGACTGGACAATTTCTATTGATCTATTTCAAGTTCACGGACTTCCCTCCGTCATCTTTGTCCTGCTACTGAGTCCGTCCAGCGAGTTTTTTTAAATTTCAGTTATTGTATTTTTTGGTTCTGGAGTTTCTGTTCGGTTCTCCT
>NW_027872845.1:0-250 GCF_054177405.1 Leptonychotes weddellii | reverse complement strand
GTCAGCAAAAGGAGGAAGCAGGGAAGACTAAACTCATTTTAGGGACACTTTCTGAAAGTTCATCCCTTTGCCCAGACCTTAGCTGTGACACAGGCTGGAAAATGTAGTCTGTATCCTCGGTAGCCTATATTGTTGATTAGAACTGGTAGCCAAGGCTAGGTTGGTTCCTGTGGAGCTAAGTGGGCTGGGAGAGGCTTGTAGGAGACAATCACAAAGCTGAAGAAAGAAAGTCAACTGTTGTCTTAAATTC
>NW_027872844.1:0-250 GCF_054177405.1 Leptonychotes weddellii | reverse complement strand
CGGGGAGACCGAGGCCGCCTGCACGGCCCTCACTGACTGCGGCCCGTCTCAGGGCCCCCGCCCACCTGCCCTGGCTGGCCTCGGATGGCCCGGAGCCCAGCAGACACGCCGGGGCCGAGGGCCGGGCCGGAGTCCTGGCGTCCGTGCCGGGGCAGAAGCTGCTTTGCCATGCGGCGCAGAGAGCAGCGACTCTGGCGTCTGCGGCCTGGGCCCGAGAGCCTCCTTCTCGCGGGGGCACGGAGGCCGTCCT
>NW_027872843.1:0-1767 GCF_054177405.1 Leptonychotes weddellii | reverse complement strand
GCTGGGAAATGGTATCGAATAGCAACTGGGGTGGTGGGGAGAGCTGGTGCTAAGTGGCTTATCTCCCACGGGCCGACCATTCTCCGAGCCGCAATCGCCACCCCTCTGTTGCTTATCTTTGAGTTCCACTTGAATTGAAGCATGGACATCTCCCGTTCTGCGGACACAGTTGTCTTAGTCATCCGTCGTTTTGCCTCCGGCACTACTTTATCCTTTTTGTGCCTGAGAGCTGTGGCCCGCTAATTGAACGCTTGGTTTTTGGATAAACTACACCAACGGTTACTGGGCAAAGAATTTTTCCATGCACTGATCGATGGAATCCGTTTTCCAAAACCCTATTTTTAGGCGGTGTGGTGGGAGTTTTACTTAGAATTGTCTTACGACTGTGCAAATTATCCAAGAATAGACAAGTTACAGATGGATTTGAAAACAGGCCTGGATTTCCCCGACTGCCATTCTATTTCAGGAACACCTGAATACATACAGCAAGTGCCTAAAAACTGAATCAGATTTTTTGCCTTCTGCTGGCAATTTCTTTATACATTAGCATTGCCGACATTTGTCACCTTGCCTAATGGGTTAATTTTACAAATTAAAGCTGTAAACTGGCAAGCTCATGTTTTAACATGGGTGAATCAGGCAGTAGGGAGAGAAGGCACTATTTGTACAGGGTAAATACTCCCACATCCTCTCCAAACGAATTTGACAACTGGCTCGAAGAACTTGGCGCAAATACAGAGCCTTAAATTCCATGCTGGGGGCAGTTGCCTATGATAGTTCTAAAGGTTCCTTGTAGTAAACTTACAGTTGTTCCAAGGATCAAGTCCTGTTTTTGTGTTTTAGAGTACAGACTAATTAGTGTTGTGTTCAGTCCAGGAACACAGCCTGCCCCCCGTCTGGTCTCCTTCAGCACAGACCCCTTCAGAAAGAAAGGCTAGGTGGCAGAGTGCCTTTTAACAGAACATGTTCATGTTCTCTTTCAGTCTTACTACTTTGACCGCGATGATGTGGCTTTGAAGAACTTTGCCAAATATTTTCTTCACCAATCTCATGAGGAGAGGGAGCATGCTGAGAAACTGATGAAGCTGCAGAACCAACGAGGTGGCCGAATCTTCCTTCAGGATATCAAGGTGAACAAAAGAACCTAGAAATCCCCTGCTTCATGATCTAGCAGTCCTCAGGTGTCAGAAACCACTCAAACTAGCAGTTGCCCTTCTAAAATGAGGGTACTTTTGGCTTCTATGCTTTTTTAGGCCTACCATCTCAGCTAAAAGAGGTGAATGGTAATGGGCAAGGATGTTAAATTTGAAACCTTTGTGGAGAAACTTGGATGTCCCTTTTGCCAAAGCGCAGTGGTTACATGTTAGGTGCTTGCTAATTTGTGGATTAATTGGTAGAGGCTGCAGATGCATTGATGTGACGTCTTCTCATTCAGAAACCAGACCGTGATGATTGGGAGAACGGGCTGAATGCAATGGAGTGTGCATTACACTTGGAGAAGAGCGTGAATCAGTCACTACTGGAACTGCACAAACTGGCCACTGATAAAAGTGACCCCCATGTAAGTATTGGCAATCTGGGAGCGAATGGAGGAAGTCATTTGCCTCTTAGGGGCTGGGAAAACTTAACCATTAACGTTCTTCCCCATTCTGTTTTCTAGTTGTGTGACTTCATTGAGACTCACTACCTGAATGAGCAGGTGAAATCCATCAAAGAATTGGGTGACCACGTAACCAACCTGCGCAAGATGGGGGCTCCCGAATCTGG
>NW_027872842.1:0-250 GCF_054177405.1 Leptonychotes weddellii | reverse complement strand
TTTTTTTTTTAATAGATGGCTCATCATCCAGAGATACTCAGAGAACACATTGCTGTCTTTTAGCACAATTCAAACATGCTTGGACATACTCTAAAACTTGAGTTGATTATTTCATCTCTATTTTTCTAATGGCTCAATTATGTATTAGTATTTCTTTATCCCCCACAAGACCATCACACACACACACACACACACACACACACACACACACACACACTGAGACTGAGTCATAGACATTCACTGGATCATC
>NW_027872841.1:0-250 GCF_054177405.1 Leptonychotes weddellii | reverse complement strand
TCTCCACTTCAGGCACCAGTCTCAAATGGGATGCCCAGTTACCCACATTTTTATCCAGTCTATTACAAATTTCAGGGTTCATATGACCCACTCTCAAGTTTGATAATTCACTAGGATGACTCACAGAACTCAGGAAAGTAATATATTTACTATTACAGATTTATTATAAAAAATGCAGCTCAGAGGAATGCCTGGGTGGCTCAGTTGGTTAAGCATCTGCCTTTGGCTCAGGTCATGATCCTGGTGGGGT
>NW_027872840.1:0-250 GCF_054177405.1 Leptonychotes weddellii | reverse complement strand
GTTACATTGTTGGTGTATAAGAAAGCAACTGATATCTGTGCATTGATTTTATATCCTGCCGCATTACTGAACTGCTGTATGAGTTCTAGTAATTTGGGGGTGCAGTCTTTGGGTTTTCCACATAAAGTATCATGTCATCTGCAAAGAGAGAGAGTTTGACTTCTTCTTTGCCAATTTGAATACATTTTATTTCTTTTTGCTGTCTGATTGCTGTTGCTAGGACTTCTAGTACTATGTTGAACAATAGTGG
>NW_027872839.1:0-250 GCF_054177405.1 Leptonychotes weddellii | reverse complement strand
TGGATTTTGAACAGCTCCTTTGAGAAATGTCCTCAATTTTACCCTTTACCACATGCCATATCTGTCATATTGAGGTAAGTTACATTAAAACTCAATTCCATATCTTACGTTTATTTTTGCCGAATTTCATTTTCTTTATTTCAATCCATCTTTTCAGTCTATCATTTTGAATCTTGATTCTGACATATCATATTATCTCATCTTGGTTTTCATCACCTACAAATTAGATAAGCATTCTTCATCTGTCTCT
>NW_027872838.1:0-250 GCF_054177405.1 Leptonychotes weddellii | reverse complement strand
GCTGATCTCTATTTTTTTTTTTTAGCTGCTTTTGTTACTCTCTACTCTGCATTTTTTTTTTACTCTAGTAATAAACACCTGTTTTGTTCAGTGCTTCCATATCTTTACTGATTACGATTTTTCTACTTGGAGTGCCTCAGGCAGGTAAACACTAGAATTTTCACCATCTACAGTAGGTCAGGGGCTTTATTTTTTTTTTTCCAAGGAATTTGTCCATTTCATCCAACTTTTTTACTTTATTGTCATAGTT
>NW_027872837.1:0-250 GCF_054177405.1 Leptonychotes weddellii | reverse complement strand
TTCATTTCATTTCATTTCATTCATACCACATTGCACTTTAAGTGGTAAAATAGATTTAAGTAGATTATCAGTTTGTATATTGTCATCCCCAGTGCAACCATTCATACAGTCAACATATTTTGCCTCAAAGATTAATATTTGGGGTGCCTGGGTGGCTCAGTCGGTTAAGCTTCTGCCTTCAGCTCAGGTCATGACCACCGGGTGCTGGGATCGAGCCTGCTCAATGGGGAGTCTGTTTCTCCCTCTCCCT
>NW_027872836.1:0-250 GCF_054177405.1 Leptonychotes weddellii | reverse complement strand
GTCGGCAAAAGGAGGAAGCAGGGAAGACTAAACTCATTTTAGGGACACTTCCTGAAAGTTCATCCCTTTGCCCAGACCTTAGCTGTGACACAGGCTGGAAAATGTAGTCTGTATCCTCGGTAGCCTATATTGTTGATTAGAACTGGTAGCCAAGGCTAGGTTGGTTCCTGTGGAGCTAAGTGGGCTGGGAGAGGCTTGTAGGAGACAATCACAAAGCTGAAGAAAGAAAGTCAACTGTTGTCTTAAATTC
>NW_027872835.1:0-250 GCF_054177405.1 Leptonychotes weddellii | reverse complement strand
TGGGTGGCTCAGTTGGTTAAGCGACTGCCTTCGGCTCAGGTCATGATCCTGGAGTCCCTGGATCGAGTCCCACATCGGGCTCCCTGCTCGGCAGGGAGTCTGCTTCTCCCTCTGACCCTCCCCCCTCTCATGTGCTCTCTCTCATTCTCTCTCTCTCAAATAAATAAATAAAATCTTTAAAAAAAAAAAAAAAGAAAACCTGGTGATAAAAAAGAAGACTGTATACTTGAGGAACTAAAGAAAAGTTAGT
>NW_027872834.1:0-250 GCF_054177405.1 Leptonychotes weddellii | reverse complement strand
TTCTCTGTCTCCTTGTTTTGTCTAACTCTCTGGGTCTGCTTTTATGTGTTTGAAAAGTCAGCTATGTCTTCTCCTCTAGAAAGTAGCGGCCTTATGAAAAGAGGTCCTGTCTTGCCCTGAAGTGCAATGTCTCCTGTTTGCCAGAAACTGACACTTGAGGGGTGTATCCTGTGTGTGTTGCAAGCCCCCTACTCTTGTGACTGAGCCATGTCTGCCTTCAGTCTTGTCACCTGCAATGGCTGTCTTTGCC
>NW_027872833.1:0-250 GCF_054177405.1 Leptonychotes weddellii | reverse complement strand
GAGAGAGAGCACGAGCGGGGGGAGGGGGAGAGGGAGAAGCAGGCTCCCAAGGAGCAGGGAGCCCGACGCAAGGCTCGATCCCAAGACCCTGAGATCATGACCTGAGCCGAAGGCAGACAGACGCTTAACCAGCTGAGCCACCCAGGTGCCCCTTAATTCTAATATTCTAACAGAGAAAGCTCTTACATGATTTTACCCTCCAGAATAAGATTGGGTAAGATTGTGGTTGGTCCTTTAATTCAGCAAAAAT
>NW_027872832.1:0-1767 GCF_054177405.1 Leptonychotes weddellii | reverse complement strand
CAGTTGGGATGAGGTTGGGGGCCAAACAGCGTGAAAAATAGAGCCAGTAGTCCTTGGAGTACAGGTGGTAGGTAACACGGCGTGTGCATTAATCCCAAAGGTACATCACATCTGGTGAGTTCTGAAGGGTCTCGCTGATGGAGTGAGGGTAGGGGGGAGAGAGAAACCCGGCCAGTTCCAGTCTACCTCCCACACAGCCCTGGAGTCGCCGTGGGATCGTTGGGGGCTAACAACCGGGCACAAAACGTGGGAGAAAATCTGAACGTGTCCACCCACGGGGTGTCTGGGGACTGGGGGTGGCGAGGTCGGTGGAAAACCCGGGCCCCACATGGCAGGACTCTGCACTCTGCATGGCTCGCCTCGGGGTGTGGGACCCGGTGCGTGGCGGGCTGGGGCGGAAGGTGGAGGCAGAGAGAGCTGGGGAGAAAGGGTCGAATTTGTTCCTCCATCTCTAGCAGGGTCTCAGATGGGCCTGGCAAGTGGCAAAAGGAGTGAGGACCCCACCCCAGCAGCCAGCACCTTCCGAGGGATTCCTACCTGCCAGGCACAGTCCCAGCTGGTCGGGGTATGGGCTCGGCCCATCCCCAGTCTGAGCGGTGGGTCCCATTACCGTTGTGGTCACAAAGGGGCAGCACCAGGAGGCTGAGGGGCCGGCCCAGGTCACACGGCCGGCCAGGGGCACATGGACGACTCGGCACAGGAGTCTGGGGGGCAGGTCCCGGGCCTCGTGTTGGGAGATGATGGGGAGCGGTGGAGACCATCCACATTTCGGGCACAGGCCCATCTACAGGGGCAGCGGGACTCGCCCACTGATCGCTACACAAGGGGGTGTGGGCCCAGGGCGGCCCCATCTCCCGAGACCTCAGGAGAATCAAGCTATCGGAGCCCCAAGGGAAATCCCCAGGTTTTCACACATTGACGCTGAATTCACATTTCTCAGAAAACACTGAGGGGGAGAGACCAGATGCGTCCGCCAGCTGTTTTTGGGCCAGTGTGACCTCTGACCCGTGGAGAGAAACAATCATTCTCGAACATTGTGATCATCAAGGGTGGGCTGGGTGGTGTGGGGGTTACAGGACGAATGAGATGAGGGCGTCTCCCCCCAGGAATCAGACCCGCTTCAGCTGGTCAGTCACGTTTTGGGGTGACCGACCGCCTATTGAGCTAAAGCTGTTCAGGCTGCAGAGTTAGAGGGGTGACCCCTCCCTCGCAGCTGGGGGGCCGAGGAGGGCGCCTTGGGCGGGGGTGGGCCACAGAGTTACAGGGATGGGACACAGAGTTACAGGGATGTGATGGGAGCTGTCCTGACAAGTTTACGATCCCGGAGTAGACAGTGGACAGTGACCGCTATGTTCCCGGGGTTGCCCTGGCTACTGGAAGGTCGGGCAGTGCTGGGCCCCTATTTCCTTGTAGCCTCCACTGGCTGGAGATGGAGCTGGTCCTGTGGGCCAAGCCCCCTCCCCCCACCCCTGCCCGCGCCCCCTGCCACCCAGGCCTGCAGCCACTTGCCTCTGTATCCCCCCCGGCCCCATGCCGAGCCCCGAGTCCTTCTGGGCCAGGGCAGAGGCGGGTCCGCACACTGTCCTCCTGGCCCCTCGTGGGCAGAGCGACCCCTCCAGAGGCCGATGGAGGCCCCACAGGAACCATGTCCCTCACAACGGCCATCTCTCCCTAACGGGTCACTTCTGGAGGGTGCCAGGTGGCGGGCGCCAGATTTCGGCATCTGACGGCTCCCATTCGCTCCCTGGGAGCAAAGCAATCCTCCTT
>NW_027872831.1:0-250 GCF_054177405.1 Leptonychotes weddellii | reverse complement strand
ATCATTAGTTTTTGATGTAGTGTTCCATGATTCATTGTTTGCATATAACACCCAGTGCTCCATGCAGAACGTGCCCTCTTTAATACCCATCACTGGGCTAACCCATCCCCCCACCCCCTCCCCTCTAGAACCCTCAGTTTGTTTCTCAGGGTCCATAGTCTCTCATGGTTCATCTCCCCCTCTGATTTCCCCTCCCTTCGTTCTTCCCCTCCTGCTATCTTCTTCTTCTTCTTTTTTTTTTTTAACATAT
>NW_027872830.1:0-250 GCF_054177405.1 Leptonychotes weddellii | reverse complement strand
ATTCTGAATAAAATATTAGCAAACAGAAATGGCAGTCGATTAAAAGAATCAAGTGGAGATCACTCAAGAATGCAATAGTAGTTCAATATTAAGAAATCTGTTAATATAAATCACCACTTTAATAAGTTAATCACCGATCATTTGTTGATCCGAATAAATGCTAAAATGTGATCCTGATTTTTTTTATTTTATTTTTTTTAATTTTTTATTCTTATGTTAATCCCCATACATTACATCATTAGTTTTAGAT
>NW_027872829.1:0-250 GCF_054177405.1 Leptonychotes weddellii | reverse complement strand
CCTTTGTCATTCTGGAGAAATTAGAACTGGAATGTTGGTTTGCCCCAATCACTGCAGACGGTCTGAACCACATACTGGGAATAGAACTGGTAACGTGGGCTCCTTGCCCCCAGAGCGATTACCTCCTAAACCCTGCTGAATGGCAGCCTGCCATCAGTATTATCCCAAGGACTCCAGTGGCCTCTCAGACACCACCTCCGCCTGACCTCTGTTGGGGTCCTAGAGGCGCAGAAAGAGCGCTTCTTTTCGG
>NW_027872828.1:0-250 GCF_054177405.1 Leptonychotes weddellii | reverse complement strand
AATAAATAAAAACATCTTAGGTAGTCTAAACTTCTAAAGATTTTTACGTAATGTTATTTCCAAAAATTTCTGGTTATAAAAAGAAGAGAGAATGGGGTTTCTGAACTTCTTAAGCTAAACTTTACTACTTGTCAGCACTCTGAACTTAACCAGTGAGTCTTTCTCTGAAAAATTCATCAACCCGTATGAATAGCACACACAGACGTCTAAATGAATATAAAGAATCAGGTTCTTTCATCAACATCCACTT
>NW_027872827.1:0-250 GCF_054177405.1 Leptonychotes weddellii | reverse complement strand
TTTTTTTTTTTTTAAAGATTTTATTTATTTATTTGACAGAGGGAGAGAGAGCACAAGTAGGCAGAACAGCAAGGAGAGGGAGAAGAAGAAGCATGCTCTCCGCTGAGCAGGGAGCCTGACGTGGGGCTCAATCCCAGGACCCTGGGATCATGACCTGAGCAGAAGGCAGCCGCTTAACCAAGCCACCCAGGCGCCCCATGCGTCTTCTTTTTGTTTGTCAGTCTTACTAGAGGCTTACCAATTTTACTGA
>NW_027872826.1:0-250 GCF_054177405.1 Leptonychotes weddellii | reverse complement strand
AGTTGAAGCATATGAAGAAAATCAGATCTCACACCAACGTGAAAAAAGAGAATTTTAATCACTCTTTCAGATAATTTGATACTATACCAAAACTTGGCAAGCAATAGTTTCTTTCTTTTTTTTTTTTATTATGTTAATCCCCATACATTACATCATTAGTTTTAGATGAAGTATTCCATGATTCATTGTTTGTGCATAAAACCCAATGCTCCATACAAAATGTGCCCTCCTCAATACCTACCACCAGGCT
>NW_027872825.1:0-250 GCF_054177405.1 Leptonychotes weddellii | reverse complement strand
CAGAAGATGGGCTTGCGGGGCGCCTGGGTGGCTCAGTCGGTTGGGATTGCGCCCACCGTGACAGATGAGGAAGCAGGGGCTCAGAGCGCCCTGCGTGTGGTGGGGCAGGGGCCACCCCCGACCTGGCTGACCACGGAGCTGGGCTCTCACTGCTGGCTCACACCTGCCACGTGCCACCTCAGCGAGGCACAGCGGTTTCACAGCTGTAAAACGCTCCGGGAGAAGGACAATGCCACGTCCACGTCCTTTT
>NW_027872824.1:0-250 GCF_054177405.1 Leptonychotes weddellii | reverse complement strand
ACGAAATCCAGGTCTCCTACTCCTCCGCCATCTTGCTCCGCCCCCCCCCCCATGTTTTGATAGGAGACCATTCTGGCCCAAACTACTCCAATGATGGAAGAAAACCCTCCTCTCTAGCACTGCCTTCCCTCTTTGATCTCTACCTCTTTGCGGTGTAGTCTCCAAAGCAATTCTCCAGAGGTTCTGTGCTTCTCTCTATTTGCCATTAGAGAGAGCTGAGAGTCCTCCTCCTTTGCTGTTCTGCAGGGTT
>NW_027872823.1:0-250 GCF_054177405.1 Leptonychotes weddellii | reverse complement strand
GCCAATTTGAATACCTTTTCTTTTTGTTGTCTGATTGCTGATGCTAGGACTTCTAGTGCTATGTTGAACAGCAATGGTGAGAGTGGGCATCCCTGTTGGGTTCCTGAGCTTAGGGGAAAAGCTCTCAGTTTTTCCCCATTGAGAATGGTATTCACTGTGGACTTTTCATAGATGGCTTTTATGATATTGAGGTATGTACTCTCTATCCCTACATTATGAAGAGTTTTAATGAAGAAAGAATGCTGTACTT
>NW_027872822.1:0-250 GCF_054177405.1 Leptonychotes weddellii | reverse complement strand
TTTAGAATATTGTGATAAGTTGTTCATGAAATACGTTTAAGAAAAATGCTAACACACTAGAGCAGTTTATGCCTAGAAGTAAAAGAAAGATGTAGAAAATTAAAGCCAGGAAACTTATGCAGTTTGGGGGACAATGAAGATGTTTAATAAGAAGAGACACTTAAGAGTGACAATTGCAAACACATATTTGAAGGGAGGATATTTGGACAAGGACTTGAATGTGTTCTATCTTGTGTCATGAAAAAAACAA
>NW_027872821.1:0-250 GCF_054177405.1 Leptonychotes weddellii | reverse complement strand
TGTTTTTCTTTTAGCATGTATCAGCCTCGAACATAATATATTAAATACTTTATTATGTTTGTGTTATAATGTAATCTCCACAAGATCAGAAATCTTTTATCCACTAACAAGTATGTATTGTACTAATGGATACAATATATCCTGGAAATGTATCCCTTTGCAGGGCAACACACACATTGGCAGTGGTGGTCCTAAAAGTCAGCTTGGAGAACATTACCCGCTAAGTTCCATTAAATTCTTTAAACCAACC
>NW_027872820.1:0-250 GCF_054177405.1 Leptonychotes weddellii | reverse complement strand
TACAGAAATGCCCAGTCATGGTATTAGGGTAGTGCAAGGGACGGCAAATAGCAAGGTACCGATCAAAGGCCATGATGGCCAAGAGGAAACATTCAGATGTTCCCAAAGAGAAAAAGAAATAAAATTGGAGGAAACATCCAGTAAAGGAGATGGTCTTTTTATCTGAGAGGAAATTGACCAACATCTTGGGGACTGTAGAAGAGACATACCAGATCTCTAGGAAGGAGAAATTCCCCAGGAGTATGTACAT
>NW_027872819.1:0-250 GCF_054177405.1 Leptonychotes weddellii | reverse complement strand
CAAGGTGACACAGCCCACACCGCGGGCATCCTGATCTTGGGGTGCACGCATGTTACTGTCAGGCGCAGCCCTGTGCTCCGAGACCCTGTGGCTATGAAGGGGGACGGCCTCCTGACCGGAGCTGCGTCAACTTTAGGAAAGAGAATCCCTAAGAGAGAACTTGGAATCGGGGGTTCTCCCAAGTGCCCAGGTCTCTACCACTGCGCTCCCCAGCGGTAACGCTCTGGTTCGAAGGGCAAGTGTACTGGCT
>NW_027872818.1:0-250 GCF_054177405.1 Leptonychotes weddellii | reverse complement strand
TGAGAGACTGTGGACTCCGAGAAACAAACTGAGGGTTTTAGAGGGCAGGGTGTGGGGGGATGGGTTAGCCTGGTGATGGGCATTAAAGAGGGCACGTATTGAGTGGAGCACTGGGTGTTATACACAAACAATGAATCATGGAACACTACATCAAAAACTAATGATGTAATGTATGGTGATTAACATAATAAAATAAAATTAAAAAAAAAAGGCCATTGATCCCCACTGTCCCATCTCCAGTGTCTAGCAG
>NW_027872817.1:0-250 GCF_054177405.1 Leptonychotes weddellii | reverse complement strand
TAGGGGCATTTCCATTTTCACAAATTCCAAAACTAAAACACGGCTTTTCTTTTACCTGGAGCAGATGTTAATTTGCAATGCAGAAGCCTCCATTTGTCGATGATTTTCCATTATCCTTATAATTGCCCCCGCATATAGTGCTCGATAAAGTTATAAACCTGTCCTCTGGGAACACCAAGTCAATAACAGAGCTATTGATTAGGTGGTGAAAATGGTCTCTGGCGCTCTCAAGTCGGGGCGGCCTGCCTGG
>NW_027872816.1:0-250 GCF_054177405.1 Leptonychotes weddellii | reverse complement strand
GGTCTCTGCGGACAAAGGCTGAAAATGAAAACCCTCTTTCCCCCGATCACCGTCATGGGGGAGCTACAGAATTGGAGATGAATGGTCACTGCAGTAGAGTTAGGATGGGAAATTGTCCTTCATAAAGGAAAGGCGAGGAAAGGGCTATCATGGGATGTGAGCAAAGGGCCATCATGGGATATGAGGAAAGGGCTCTCACAGGGTGTGAAGAAAGGGTTATCATGGGATATGAGGAAAGGGCTCTCACGGG
>NW_027872815.1:0-250 GCF_054177405.1 Leptonychotes weddellii | reverse complement strand
CCTTTGTCATTCTGGAGAAATTAGAACTGGAATGTTGGTTTGCCCCAATCGCTGCAGACGGTCTGAACCACATACTGGGAATAGAACTGGTAACGTGGGCTCCTTGCCCCCAGAGCGATTACCTCCTAAACCCTGCTGAATGGCAGCCTGCCATCAGTATTATCCCAAGGACTCCAGTGGCCTCTCAGACACCACCTCCCCCTGACCTCTGTTGGGGTCCTAGAGGCGCAGAAAGAGCGCTTCTTTTCGG
>NW_027872814.1:0-250 GCF_054177405.1 Leptonychotes weddellii | reverse complement strand
GTACATCAGAAATTCTCTTCTATAACCTTCTTTGCCTTTCTCCCCTCAACAAACCTAAAACCACCTTAAGATGTTCACCACATTTTCCTTGTACCCCAAACAGGGAAAGTAAATAAGTACATTCACTGTAGTGGTAGAAAGAAATGAAGGGAAGAAGAGTGGGCAAGCAGGACGGTGGGAGGAAAGAGGAAGGGAGGGACAGAGTATAGGAGGAAGAGAGGAAGAGAAGAATTGTATGCCAGAAATGTAT
>NW_027872813.1:0-250 GCF_054177405.1 Leptonychotes weddellii | reverse complement strand
AATAAATAAAAACATCTTAGGTAGTCTAAACTTCTAAAGATTTTTACGTAGTGTTATTTCCAAAAATTTCTGGTTATAAAAAGAAGAGAGAATGGGGTTTCTGAACTTCTTAAGCTAAACTTTACTACTTGTCAGCACTCTGAACTTAACCAGTGAGTCTTTCTCTGAAAAATTCATCAACCCGTATGAATAGCACACAGAGACGTCTAAATGAATATAAAGAATCAGGTTCTTTCATCAACATCCACTT
>NW_027872812.1:0-250 GCF_054177405.1 Leptonychotes weddellii | reverse complement strand
TTGCTTGTGCACTGTGCTAGGAAGGAGAAATGGCCAGACGTGAGATTATATGCTGATCCCTGCGCTGTGGCCAGTGGTTTGGCTGGACGGTCGGGGACTTGGAAGGACCATGACCGGGAAATTAATTGATGACAAAGGAATTTGGGGAAGAGGTGTGTGGACAGGTAAAACGTGGATATCTGTGCTCTGTGTGAATGCCAACCATAAGGGGAGCTCGGCAGCAGACTCTCATCATCAGGCGGGCAGGTAC
>NW_027872811.1:0-1768 GCF_054177405.1 Leptonychotes weddellii | reverse complement strand
TCTCTAATATTCTTCCATTCCTTTGATAACAATATTATCCCCAAACTTAACTATCTTTATGAATCCAAAGGGAGTAGAAAATTCTAAACACTCAAGGTGGCTCTTTGGAAGAATACTCTTGGTAAGTTCTGCTGAATTAGTTCTAAAATATAGGTCAGGTCTGCTGTATAAATATGTAAAACAATACTCAGGCACTAAATGCTACTCATAAAAAATTAAGAGGAATTTAGAGTGGTTTTAAAGTTTAGTGATAATGGGAAATTGAAAACTGAGCCATGTGGTAACATAAATTTCATTTCTATATTTAATTTAATGTTGAAATGTTACAGAAATCCATTGCCAATGATTGTGGAAAATTTAGGTTTGGGCTATAAGTATTGAAATTCTAATTATTCAAATAGGGTCAAAAATGTTCTTAAAATTATTATTAAATTATCAAAAAAGGGTTGAGAATGTTCTAAAAATTGGGGGGAGGGAATGTTATTACTTGGTCTTATTTCAGTACTTGAGTGGGTGATTTCACATATTTTATGTGCTAATTATTTTTTTTCCTTGACCTAATTTAATGGGTTTGAAAGTTCTGCATTTGACCACCTGTCTTGATGGAATGCAGTCAACTAAGTTGGATACTCCTGTGTTTTATCATTTTAGTGTATTTGTGAAAATCAGGTAAATAAGAATTAAAAAGGTAGTGATTAAAAATTTGAGGCTTTGGAGCAAGAATTATTTTCTGTTTACTTATTAATAGATTAAGTAAATTAGAAAAAAGATCTGGGAAAATGGTGACTTATTTATTTATTTATTTATTTATTTATTTTTTATTCTTATGTTAATCCCCATACATTACATCATTAGTTTTAGTGGGAAAATGGTGACTTTTTAAAAAGATTTTATTTATTTATTTGAGAGAGAGAGTGAGAAAAGCAGACTTCGTGCTGAGCAGGAAGCCTGATACAGGACCCAGAGATCATGACCGGAGCCAAAAGCAGACGCTTGACTGATGAGCCATCCAGACACCCCAGGAAAATGGTGATTTTAAGAGAAAAATAAATTCTCAAGGTCCTTGTAGGCTAATAATGATTTGCTGATTGCAAATCATCTTTACTTATTCCTTAAAGCAATTTCTAAAAGGACTGTTTGTAGATTATACTTTGTCAATCTCATATACTCTTTCCTATGTATGTGAAAATAATGAAACTGTATTTCTTTAAAAAAATAATTTGTCGCGCAGACTTGTTGCTAACCAGGTGGGTCTTTTGGTTTTGTGCATTTTGGAGATTAGACCAGGGTGAATATCCTTGTTCATGAAGAAACACTGCTCAATCATTTTAGTTTCTGTGGTTTCCAGGAAAAATTAAACATTTGCAGAAAAGAGTCAACATCCTTGATGGCACCAATGTACATGTAGCCGCAGGCTTGGGGAAGAGAAATATAGTTTATTTCCTCTCTAGCTTCTGCTTAATTTAAATCTAATACCATATGTTTGGTGACAATTTTCTTCACTCACTTCACTCATCATGTCTTTTAACTCCAGATTCCTGCCTTTTAATAATTTGCTTGAAAAAGATGAAAAATTACACACAATTTGTCTTTGAAAGCCTACATTTATTCTTATTCTTTATGGCATAACTTTTTTTTTTTTTAAACAGAGCCCAAGTTTAGTGTCATGGCTATGGCAAAGTTGTTTAAATCCAACCTTTTAGATCATTCCCTGCCTATTTTCAGACCACAATGCTTTGAAACTAGAACTCAATCACAAGAGGAAAGT
>NW_027872810.1:0-13144 GCF_054177405.1 Leptonychotes weddellii | reverse complement strand
TGCTGTGCATTATGGAAGACTGTTGAGCTTTGCGCAGTGGGAGTATCGTAGCCAATGAGGTTTATCCGAGGCGCGATTATTGCTAATATGGAAGACTGTTGAATTACAGACCTGTACCTCTGAAACAAATAATACATTATATGTTTAAAAAAAAAAAAAAGATAGCAGGAAGGGAAAAATCAAGGGGTGGGGGAAATTGGAGGGGGAGATGAACCATGAGAGACTTTGGACTCTGAGAAACAAACTGAGGGTTCTAGAGTTGAGGGGGTTGGGGAAATGGGTTAGCCTGGTGATGGGTATTAAAGAGGGCACGTACTGAATAGAGCACTGGGTGTTATACACAAACAATGAATCATGGAGCAGTACATCAAAAACTAATGATGTAATGTATGGTGATTAACATAACATAATAAAAAAAAAGAACATATTGTGAGAAAGTATATGCCAACAATTTAGGCAATCTGGAAGAATTGGATGTATTCCTAGAGACATATAAACTATCAAAACTGAAACAGGAAGAAATAGAAAACCTGAACAGACCCATAACCATCAAGGAATGAAGCAGTAATCAAACATTTCCCAACAAACCAGAATCCAGGGCTGGATGGCTTCCCAGCAGAATTCTACCAAACATTTAAAGAAGAACTAATACATATTTTTCTGAAACTGTTTCGAAAAATAGAAATGGAAGGAAAACTTCCGAACTCATTCTATGAAGCCAATATTACCTTGATCCCAAAACCAGACAAAGACCCCACCAAAAAGGAGAATTACCGACCAATATCCCTGGTGAACATTGATGCAAAAATTCTTACCAAGACACTTGCCAATAGGATCTAACAGTACATTAAAAGGATTATTCACAACGACCAAGTGGGTTTTATTCCTGGGATGCAAGAGTGGTTCAACATTCACAAATCAAACAATGTGATACACTACATTAATAAAAGAAAGGGTAAGAACCATATAATCCTCTCAATTGATGCAGAAAAAGCATTTGACAAAATACAACATCTCTTCCTGATTAAAACTCTTCAGAGTATGGGGATAGAGGGAACATACCTCAATATCATAAAAAACATCTATGAAAATCCCACAGCAAATATCATTATCAATGAGGAAAAGCTAAGAGCTTTTTCTTTAAGGTCAGGAACACAACAGGGATGCCCACTCTCACCACTATTGTTCAGCATGGTGCTAGAAGTCCTAGCCTCAGCAATCAGACAACAAAAAGGATTGAAAGGCATCCAAATTGGCAAAGAAGTCAAACTCTGACTCTTTGCAGATGACATGATACTTTATCTGGAAAACCCAAAAGACTCCACCCCCAAATTACTAGAACTCATACAGCAATTCAGCCATGTGGCAGGATATGAAATGCACAGAAATCAGTTGCATTTCTGTACAGTAACAATGAGACAGAAGAAAGAGAAATTAAGGAGTCAATCCCATTTACAAGTGCACCCAAAACCATAAGATACCTAGGAATAAACTTAACCAAAGAGGCAAAGAATCTGTACTCTGAAAACTATAGAATACTCATGAAAGAAATTGAGGAAGACATAAAGAAATGGAAAACATTCCATGCTCATGGATTCGAAGAATAAATATTGTTAAAATATCTATACTATGTAGAACAATCTACACATTCAATGAAATCCCTATCAAAATACCATCAACTTTTTTCACAGAGCTGGAACAAATAATCCTAAAACTTGTATGAAACCAGAAAAGACCCCGAATAGCCAAAGGAATGTTGAAAAAGAAAACAAAAGCTGGTGGCCTCACAATTCTGGGTTTCAAGCTCTATTACAAAGCTGTAATCATAAAGACAGTGTCGTACTAGCACAAAAAAGGACACATAGATCAATGGAACTGAATAGGGAACCCAGAAATGGACCCTCAACTTTATGGTCAACTAATGTTCAACAAAGGAGGAAAGAATATCCAGTGGAAAAAAAGATAGTCTCTTCAACAAATGGTGTTGGGAAAATTAGACAGTCACATGCAGAAGAATGAAACTGGACCATTTTCTTAGATCATACACTAAGATAAACTTAAAATGGATTAGAGACCTCAATGGAGACAGTAATCCATCAAAATTCTAGAGGAAAACACAGGCAGCAACCTCTGTGACTTTGGCCACAGCAACTTCTTGCTAGACACGTCTCCAAGGGCACGAGACACAATGGCAAAAATGAACTATTGGGACTTCATCAAGATAAAAAGCTTTTGCATAGCAAAGGAAACAGTCGACAAAACCAAAAGACAACTGACAGAATGGGAGAAGATATTTGCAAATGTCTTATCAGATAAAGGCTAGTATCCAAAATCTATAAAGAACTTATCAAACTCAAAACCCAAAAAACAAATAAACCAGTCAAGAAATGGACAGAAGACATGAACAGACACTTCTTCAAAGAAGACATATAAATGGCCAAAAGACACATAAAATAATGCTCAACGTCACTTGGCATCAGAGAAATACAAATCAAAACCACAATGAGACACCTTACACCAGTCAGAATGGCTAAAATTAACAAGTCAAGAAACAACAGATGTTGGTGAGGATGCAGAGGAAGGGGAACCCTCTTACGCTGTTGGTGGGAATGCAAGCTGGTGCAGCCACTCTAGAAAACAGTATGGAGGTTTCTCAAAAAATTGAATATAGAGCTATCTTATGACCCAGCAATTTCACTATTGGGTATTTACCCCAAAGATACAAATGTAGTGATCCGAAGGGGCACATGTCCCAAATGTTTACAGCAACAATATCCACGCTAGCCAAACTATGGAAAAAGCCCAAATGTCCATCAATGGATAAAGAAGATGTGGTATATATATCTTGGAATATATGTGGACTACTACTCAGCCTTCTAAAAAACCAAAAGCTTGCCATTTGCAATGACATGGATGGAACTGGAGGGTATTATGAGAAACAATTATTATATGATCTCACTCATATATGGAATTTAAGAAACAAAACAGAGGATCATAGGGGAAGGGAGGGAGAAATAAGACAAAATCAGAGAGGGAGACAAACCATAAGAGATTCTTAATCATAGGAAACAAACTGAGGGTTTCTGGAGGGGAAGAGGTGAGGGTATGGGGTATCTGGGTGCTGGACATTAAGAAGGGTTATGGTATAATGAGCACTGATTATTATATAAGACTGATGAATCACTAAACTCTACCTCTGAAACTAATAATACATTATATGTTAATTAATTGAATTTAATTTTTTTAAAAAAGGGAATTACCACTTCTGGAGACCATGGCATTGGGAGCACCCAACTGAAGACCACCCAGAAAGGGCCAGAAACACTTCCTGCCAGAGCAGGAGAGTGATCTTCACATGTACCAGGAACTCACTCACAACCAATATGGAGCAAACATATGGATCCACTGATGAAAACAAAAGAGGACAGGTCAAGAAACATTACTGTTCTGTCTCCTCCCTCTGAGCTGGCTGTATGCAGTGCTGACTTTTAAGGATGTATCTTTTGGGAGATTGAACCATCAGAAAAGCAACACTGTAAAAATTAAAATAAGTATGGGAATGAGGGTAGTTGTGAGCTTACTGAGGTGGAGAAGGAGGAGAAGGGTCTAGGATAAAAGTGATGAGTGTTTGGCTCAAGACATGACTCAATATATTGTCTTGTATATGTCCTTAATACTGGTGAAGCTGAATGAGATTCAGAAAGGTAAAAGAGAATGGTGATTAACTATGGGTTGATAATTATTAAACCTGGATATTGGACACCTATGGATTCATTATACTGCTCTCCAAATAAATAAATATCTGTGAACATTTCGACAACCAATATTTAAAACAAAAAGGTCTTGGGGAAAAAATGAACATAAATCTTGGTTTTCTGGGGGTATTTCAATTTATATATGTTGACTTGACATAAATATTAATAATTTTTCCTTTGAATTTCAAATGGTAAATTATTTGGTCACACTCCTCAAGAGATGTATATAAAAGAAACAGTCATAAATTATATTATTTTATATATGTAATATATATAATATTATATATATTTTATATTATATATTATTTTTATATATTTATATTATATATCATATAAAATACATTATATATATTATATATATATATATTAACTCTTTCATGGTAGTTCACATATACTACCCTATAGCACAATTATTTATTTACTGTTTTTTTGCCCATGTTCTTCTCTTCTAATCCTGTCAAACTGCAAAGTGTTAATTGCAAGGTGTCCATTAATAGTATCCACTGTAGGGGTGCCTGGGTGGCTCAGTCGTTAAGCGTCTGCCTTCGGCTTAGGTCGTGATCTCGGGGTCCTGGGATCGAGCCCCACATCGGGCTCCCTGCTCCGCGGGAGGCCTGCTTCTCCCTCTCCCACTCCCCCTGCTTGTGTTCCCTCTCTCACTGCCTCTCTCTGTCAAATAAATAAATAAAATCTTTAAAAAAAAAATAGTATCCACTGTAATGCTTGGTTAGTTCAATTAATTATAATGGTAGAGTTTGAATGGGAAATATTTTGAGGTGATAGATGTATGTTACCAAACTGTGTTTATGATTGATTTTATTCTTAAGAAAAATAACGTTTCAAATCCTGCAGCCATGTAAAATGTAAAATAAATTAAATGAATTAGGAAATAGTTGGGAGATTGAGGGACAAAAGGAAGTGGCTTTAGTACTTAAGATGAAATTAACGAATCTGAAAAGGAGAGAGGAAAACTTTGGGGAAGGTGGGATTGTTTTTGTAGGGCAAAAGCATTAAACTCTCTAGCATTTTTAGAGAGATCAACCTTCAGATATATTTATCTTATATTTGTAAAAATGAAGTATCTGGTACTAGCACATTAGCTGGAATACTCCCTTGTTACATTCTTTCTTTGTTAAAGAATTAATAAAACCACATAATGGTGCAGACACTACTACACACTAGGGAAAAATAAATGATATAGGCCTAAATAAGTTAATGGCTAGCATGCAAATTTGGACAGAGTAGTTGGGATATGAATAGACTTGAAAGGCTTATAAAATGGCATTCCATATTTTACATATAATGTGCCTGTTTTATTTTTGTAGCGAGAGGATCCATAGTCTTTATTAGGTTATAAAGATATGAGATTATTTAAGATAATGACAGTAAGAACCTCTGGTCCAGTTAAAAAAAGAAACAGAGGAAAGAGAAGTCTGTTATGAGAGATCTAAAACACACTGATCAAATATCACTTCTCACAGAAGGTAATATTAAAAATGAAAAATGCCTGATTCAGCACCTACCACCTCCCGAATGCTTTATTAATATCTGCTTACTTTTTCTACCTTGATTCAGTATGCCTTGACCTCTTCTCTCTCTGGAATAATTTTCTTGTCACTTTCTTTCATGAGAAGCAACACAAACTGCCTCTCTATTTACACTTCTTCATGGAGAACTCTTTGTTTTTAATTCTACTTAATTCTACTAAAACTTATATCTCAAAAATTTTGAAGCCCTACAGAGGGGAAGATTCCCATTGTCAGACTAGATACTTGGTCATAGTTTTCTTTGATTACCAAAGCCACTTCCAAAACACTAAACTTGGTAGCCATCTCATTAAATTACTATTTGCTTTTTTTTTTTACTCTTACATCTCTAAGAATTTCATCTCTGATTAATAAGTTTCTTTTCCACAATATTATCCATATTCTGACTATGTTTAGCAAGCAAGTGGACAACCTACATAACATTCAGGTTTGTTACCTTTACAACTCACCTTCAACCTGGCCATGACCTGTATTGCATTATCACTCTCAACCATCCTGACTCTTCCATCTTAAATAGACCACAATTTTTATTTTTAATCTAAAATTATTCCTCAAATTCATAGAGGACTCAAATAACTGTTCTTTCTATTTTTTCCACTTTTTTTCAATAACACATTGTTTTCCCATCCATCCTCATGTAGTCTTGTTCTGAATTCCATTAGTCCAACCATGATTTGTCTTGCTCCTCAATCTAAAATGAACTGATTCCTTCACTACTACAACAAACTGCTATCACTAATGTGGAAAATGTCATACTCTGTTTAGGAGGATGCTTAAAAGAAAGAAACACAGAATCGAAATGAAATACCCTGACATCCCAGTCAAAAGGTTGATATTATGAATAGATGTTTATTTCAAACATTCTTATACATTAGTATTTTGTCCTTTGTTGTCCACAAGTTTCTTAACTTTCTGAATTTCTTCATTAGTGCACAGAGCACTATGCTGAAATTCTACATTATTCTTGTTTTCACAAGTTGTTAGCGCTGGCTTTCAACCATGGTTGTGTAAATGTTTAAACCAAGAATTCCTCATTACCCTTATTTAATACAGGATTCAATATTTGTATTAAACTTTGCTATCAGGTTGCAGATAAGAAGAAAGGACTTGTTTCAATATAAACATTATCTTCATGATTCAAGTGAAAAGAACACCTAGTTTACGTAAGTACTGTCCAGGTACTAAAGGGTAGACATGACACAAAATTCCAAGATCACATAAAAAATAACTCAAGATCACAAGATGAAGCCTCTGAGGATAAGCATCTCTAAATTGTAAGTAAAATCCTAATTCGCTCTTTATGTTTTTATGATATACATTTGTTCCATACTTGCTACAGAGTCCTGAATATCATTGTGATGGAGAAGGATTACTAATGGATAATATTGCACTGTTGTAAAGAAACTTAACCTATATAAAACTTTGTCAGAATTTATTCCTTACACCTCAATTTGGGATCAGATAATAAGAGGAGAATAGATGTCAAAGAAATTTTAAGCCAGAATCTTTGTCCTCATTAATTATTGTATTTGATGACTCCAGAAACCAAGCTTTCTGATAGTATAACATTTTCATTAATAAGTGTAATAAGGCCACTAATAGTATAGTGACTTCAAATGACACTGCCAGACTTTCCGTGCAACTTGTATAAATGCCTTTTCTTTCCCAGTTTCTTCAAATTCATCAATATCTGTACCCTAATTACCACCTCCCTCTTACTCTCATTCATAGCCTAAATCACTGTTTTCTAAACTGTAACAACTCCCTAAACACATTTTTGTGGATCTCAACAAAATAAAATACAACTGAATAGGATATATTAAAGGGCATGAATCCTAAACAAGATGTGAACACTTGGCAAGAAAGAATCCTATTGTATATGTATATGTGTATGTGCATGTGAGTGTGTGTTTGTGCATATATTCATGCATGCACAAATAGTGGGTGCTCCTCTCCTTTACAGCTAAACTTCTTAAATGACTTACGAACAGAAAAATTAGTGAGGTTTTCATGATCCTTTCTAACTATAGTTCTTACGCTTACAGTTTGTATCACCGATGTTATGTAAAAGATTTTTATTGGAGATCTCACATGGCAAAGGGAAATATAAATATCTTACCCTGTATCTCTCATTTGATTAAGATCATGATTTAGCTGCCTAGCAACAAGACTTTCTCAGTTTCATACACCATGGCAACTGGCTAAAGTCCTTCCCAACAGTGGCTTCACCACCCTCATCCAAGCTTTACTTCGAATTTCTTTTCAATATGAATAAATCCAACTAGCTTTCTTACCCTCATCTTACATGCTTATTTAAGCACTTCAGTTTCAGTATTTTCACTCATACTGTTCTCCTGTTCTCAAATTGTTTCCTTAATAATGAATCCTATTATAGAATACTTGAAGGTCTAGAAAGAAAGTTCGCCCCCAGTTTTAAACGTTCTCTAAAGAAAACAGACATCAATAATCATCTCTACATCTCTTTTTAATATCAAACAATATCTCAGAGACTTTAATTATCTGCACACAAATATGCTTCACCTTTAAGGGAGAACTGTTGAATTGTCAGCAAGAAAAAACAAAAATAAAATTCAGATGAAAAGAGAGGTGAACAAAAAAAAGTAGTATGGGAATAAATTTAATCAGTAAATGGACTAGCTAGCAGTTAAAAATGCTAATCTGGGAAATCTATATTTAGCAGTTTGGTTGAGATAAATCACAGAAACAAATTTAGCTATTATCTTTGAGAGTTCAGCTTTAGGACAAGGGGGAGATTTCTCTGGAATTGTTTGCCAGTATGATCTGACAGTGTCTTTCCTTTACACTTCCATTTAAATAAGTATAGATCTGTTCTTTTCCCTACTTGGACTTTCTCATTTTTCCATAGCTTTGGTCACAACCCATTCATAAAGGACAAAATTGGACCATGAAGGTTTAAATCTCTTTGGCTTAATTTAATGGCTCTATAGGAACATTCAATTACCTAGATATTAGATGGTAGGAGGGATACAGGCGTGAGAATATCACTATGCATTATGTGAAAAATTTGGCTCTATCCAATTTTCTATACACTGTCGACTTAATCAGATGGGTAAGACTAGGGGTTAATTTGACTAACTTTATTTAATTACATGGTTTTCTTTTCATAACTGATTGTTTATTTCATCTTGTTTGCAAGCCTTTAACCAAGTATAAAAGATGTATTTGTTATTTTTTGTTTTGGTGACCGGTAAATAGTTGAGAAACATTCATTTATTTAAGATTTTTTTCAAATATTTTATTTATTTATTTTAGAGAGAGAGTGTGTGTGAGTGGGGGAAGGGACAGAAGGGGAGAGAGAAGAAGAGAATCTCAAGCAGACTCAATGCTGAGCACAGAGCCAACATGGGGCTCAAACTCACGACCCTGAGATCATGACCTTAGCCAAAACCAAGAGTTGGATGCTCAACCAACTGAGCCACCCAGGTACCCCAAGACTATTTTAGCCATTGATTTTATATGTGTCTGTTGAGTCTTTATAGTTTAAGTTGTTTCATTTTGGTGGGGACAGTCACAGAAATCATGTATCACATATTTTTATTCAGGAACTTTGGGCCAGAGTAAAACCTTAATACACAGAGATAAAATCTAGTGCCTTGGATCCTGATAAGTAACTATGTTTGGCTCTTAATAAATGTGAGTAACTGAAGGAGTTACATAAGTACTTAAAACAACCACCTGTCCATATGCAGAACACATTTTTATATGATAAACACAAGAAGACCTTTTGACTAGTTAAGGAGTATATTGGAGGAGTTTTATACTGAGGAGGAGATAAAAATGTTTGCTTATGGTTACAGTAAGAATAATTACCTATATTTAATACGTCTGATAATGGAGGAAAAAATCAATCCGGGGTAAGTTGAACAAATCATGCAATGGTTTTATATGGTTTCCTAAAAAAATAATTGGGCTCTAATTTCTATAATTAGTTTCTTCTCCCTTTATTTTCTGATGTCTCTGGGTTTCTTTGAGGATCTGGGAAATATTAGTCATCAGATAATTTTAGGGATATCTATCTATCATCTATCTATCTATCTATCGATCATCTATCATCTATCTATCTATGATCTATCTATCTATCTATCTATCATCTATCTATCATCTCTCTATTATCTATCATCTATCTATCTATCTATCTATCTATCTATCTATCTATCTATCTATCTATCATCTATCTATCTATCTATCTATCTATCTATCTATCAATCATCATCTATCTAATCTCCACAACATCTTCTTTATCCATCCATCCATTGATGGACACTTAGGTTGTTTACATATTTAACTTATTATAGGTAATGCTGCAATGAATATGGGAATGCAGATCTCTCTTTGACATAGTGTTTTTGTTTCCTTTAGATAAATATAAGTGTGCCTCAGGGATATTCTGGGTTCAGCTTCAAACCATCACAATAAAGCAAAAGCACAATAAATCAAATCAAATGAATTTTTTGGTTTCCTAGTACATATGTTTACAATATCCTATAACCTATTTAAAGTGTGCAGTAGCATCATGTCTAAAAAAAACAATGTATATACCTTAGTTTGAAAATACTATATTGCTAAAAAAACACTAAGCCTCATATGAGCTTTCAGTTAGCTGTAATCTTTTTGTTGGTGGAGGGTTTTGCCTCAGTGCTCATGGCTACTGACTGATTAGGGTGGTGGTTGCTGAAGGCTGGGGTGGGGTGGCAGTTTCTTAAAATAAGACAGAAATGAAGCTTACCACGTCAATTGACTCTTCATTTCACAAACCATTTCTCTGTAACATGCAATGCTGCTTGATAGCCCTTTACCCACAATAGAGCTTCTTTCAAAATTGGACTCAATCCTCTCAAATCCTGACACTGCCTTGGCAACCATGTTTATGTAATATTCTAAGTCCTTGGTTGTTATTTTAATAATCCTCACAGTGTCTTCACCAGAAGTAGATTCCATCTTAACAAACTACTTTCTTCACTCATCCATAAGAAGCCACTCCTCTTAATATTTTATCATGAGATTACAGCAATTTGAATATTATAATAATGAAAAGTTTGAAATATTGTGAAAGTTACCACAGAGACATGAAGTGAACATATTATGTTGGAAAAAAGGTGCCCATGTTCTTGCTTGACTCAGGGTTGTCACAAACTTTCAATTTGTAAAACATGCAATATCTACAAAGTGCAATAAAGCAATGTGCACTAAAAAAAGTCATGCCTATATCCGGAAGTAGAATTGCTAGATGACATGGTAGTTCTATATTAATTTTTTTGAAGAACTTTTACGCTGTTTTCTATGGTGGCTGCATCAATTTACATTCCCACCAACAGTCACAAGGGTTCCCTTTCATACACATTCTTGCCAACACTTATTATTTCTTGTCTTTCTGATAATAGCCATTCTAACAGATGTAAGTTGATGCTCATTGTGGCTTTGATTTGCATTTCTCTGTTGATTAGTGATATTGAGCACCTTTTCATGTACCTGTTGTCCATCTGTATGTTTTATTTGGAAAAATGTCTACTCAGACACTGCTTAATTTTTAAATATGATTGTTGTTTTTTGTATTTGTTTGAGTTCTTTATGTATTTTGGATATTTACTCCTTATCAAATACATGATTTGCAAATATATTTTCTCATTTGGTAGTTTGCTTTTTTATTTCATTGGTTTCCTTTGCTGTAGAGAAGCTTTTTAGTTAATTTAATCCCATTTATTTAATTTGCTTTTGTTGCCTTTGCTTTTGTTGTCAAATAAAAAAAAAATCACTGCCAAGATCAATGTCAAGGAGGCTACCCTTATGTTTTCTTCTAAAAATTTTGTGGTTACAGGTCTTACATTCTAGTCTTTAATCCATTTTGAATTTATTTTTGTGTATGGCATAAAATAGTTATCCAGTTTTATTCTTTTGCATGTGACTGTCCCAGTTTTGCCAACATCATTCATTGAACAGATTATCCTTTCTCCATTGTATATTCTTGGCTTTTTGTCATAGATTAATTGACCATTTATCTATGGATTTACTTCTGTGCTATTTTGTTCCATTGATCTATATATGTTTTTATGACTATATCATACTTTCTTTATTACTATAGTTTTGTAATATAATTTGAAATCAGGAACTGTGATGCCTCCAACTTTGTTCTTCTTTCCCAAGATTGCTTTGAACATTTGGAGTCTTTTGTGGTTCTATACAACTTTTAGGAATGTTTGTTTCTGTGAAAAATGTCATTCGAATTTTGATAGAGATTGCATTGACTCTGTAGATTGCTTTGGGTAGTATGTTCATTTTAACAATATTAATTCTTCCAATCCATGAGTACAAAATATCTTTTGATTTATTTGTGTCTTCTTCAGTTTCTTTCATTGATATCTCATAGTTTTCCATATACAGGTCTTTCACCTTTTTGGTTAAATTTACTTCTAGGTAAAGCTATTTTATATGGGCTTATTTAAAATTTTTTTTTCAGATAGTTATTATTGCATTGAAGAAAAACTATTTTTGCATGTTGACTTTGTGTCCTGTAATTTTACTGAGTTTATTAGTTCTAACAGTTCTTTTATAAAGTTCTTAACATTTTCTACAGATAATATTATGATATATGTGAATAGAGACAATTTTACTTGTTCTTTTTTATTATTTGAATGCCTTTTATTTCTTTTTCTTGCTAAATTGCTCTGACTAGTATTTCTGGTAGTATGTTGAATAGAAATGAGAGTGGGCATCTATTAAAAAATATTTTTCTCAGTTACTGCTAATGTGAATTATAGAGATTTTTTTAATCAAAAATACCTAAAAGTTAGACAATTTGATCATGATGATACATTCTTGTTTACAAAAAAACACTGAAATTTATTTGCTATATAAACATTTTAAGAATACTAGATCTAGGCACCTGGGTGTCTCAGTCAGTTAAGTGTCTGCCTTCAGTTCAGGTCATGATCCCAGGGTCCTGGAATTGAGCCCTGCATTGGGCTCCCTGCTCAGTGGGGAATCTGCTTCTCCCTCTCCCTCTGCCCTTGCCCCCCGACTTGAACTCGCTTTCTCCTGCTCTCTCTCAAATAAATAAAATATTAAAAAATATGTTAGATCAACTCTCATAAAAGAAATTGCTTTGCAAATTTTGCCCAGTCACACTTGAGAATTAAGATACACCAAGACTCATAGAGTTTTGAGCCATTCATTATTTCCCCTAAAGTTCTTGCAAAATTAATGGCGTATATTTCTTATGTTTTTGTAATATTTGACTGAAAAAGTTATCTGGGACTGGCCGCTTCTTTGAAAACTAATTCAGTCTCTTTAATATTTCTTTCTTTTTTTTTTTTTTTAAAGATTTTATTTATTTATTTGACAGAGAGAGAGACAGCGAGAGCAGGAACACAAGCAGGGGGAGTGGGAGAGGGAGAAGCAGGCTTCCCGCTGAGCAGAGAGCCCGATGTGGGACTCGATCCCAGGACCCTGGAATCATGACCTGAGCCGAGGGTAGACGCTTAACGACTGAGCCACCCAGGCGCCCTCTTTAATATTTATTTCTAATGTAGGCTTGGTAATTTAGATTGTTCAGTAAACTTGTTATTTATCCAAATCAAGTTTATTGGCAAAATACTTCCTAAATTTTCATTATATATATATGCTCTTTTGTGATGTCCCCTTTTCATTTCTGTTTATGGTAACCTGTATTTTCTCTCTTTATTTTCTTCATGAGTCAAATGAAGGTTTTATAATATTTTAATTATATGAATCAAATTTTATCTTTGCTGATTTTCTCCATTGTGCATCTGTTTTAATTTCATTGATTTTTTTTCTCCTAGTTTT
>NW_027872809.1:0-250 GCF_054177405.1 Leptonychotes weddellii | reverse complement strand
CTATTTTCAACTTTTTGAGGAACCTCCATACAGTTTTCCAGAGTGGCTGCCCCAGCTTGCATTCCCACCAACAGTGTAGGAGGGTTCCCCTTTCTCCGCATCCCCGCCAACATCTGTCGTTACCTGACTTGTTAATTTTAGCCATTCAGTCAGTGTAATTCTTAAAGAGAAATTTATAGCAGTAAATGTTTTGTTAGAAAAGGTCTCAAATCTCCCAAAGATACAAATGTAGTAATCTGAAGGGGCACGT
>NW_027872808.1:0-250 GCF_054177405.1 Leptonychotes weddellii | reverse complement strand
TCTCTCTATCTCATTCTCTCTCTCAAATAAATAAAATCTTTAAAAAAAAAAAAAGAAAGAAAATACATTTAAAAGCCCTTTTGAATCATGGCCTATGGATGAGAAACAAGTTTCCTGTCAAGACTAAAGAGGTGATTAACTTATAGCAGGTAGATGTGGATCTAGAATGTGGTCCATAGAAACAAGATCTCTCTGGGGGAAAAAAAAAAAATCAGACCTCGGCTCAAGTGTCTTTATGTACGTGCATCTG
>NW_027872807.1:0-250 GCF_054177405.1 Leptonychotes weddellii | reverse complement strand
TTGTCCAAAGCGTCCGACGAGTTGGAAATCAGCTCCCTGAGAAAGATCTCTTTATTCGAGTAGAAGGTGTTGATGATCAGGGACATCAACTGGGCGATCTCCGCCTGGAAGGCGAACGTCTCCACCTCCTCCTCCTCCATCGGCTGGTCTTGGGTCTGGGTTTCCTCAGGCATCTTGGCTAAAGGACCGCACAGGCTCCATGACGACGCAGCACCAGGACGCAGAAGCAACTCTGTAGCACTTCATTTTT
>NW_027872806.1:0-250 GCF_054177405.1 Leptonychotes weddellii | reverse complement strand
TGTCTCCTTTTGGCTCTAAAAGTTTTTCAGACTTCCTCTGTTTTGAATGTCTTGACAGTTTGGAGTAGTAATGGTCAAGTAGTTTTGCAGTGTACCTCAAATGGGATTTTTGTTATGTTTTTCTCATGACTAGACCGGGGGTTATTTTTCTTTTTGTCTTTTTAAGAAAGATCACTGTGGGAGCGCTTGGGTGGCTCAGTTGGTTAAGTGTCGGACTTCTGCTTAGGTCACAATCTCAGGGTCTTGGGAT
>NW_027872805.1:0-250 GCF_054177405.1 Leptonychotes weddellii | reverse complement strand
CCCAACTCCCTCCCCCCACTGCCCACCACTGCCAGGGGACCCCAGACCGCGCTGCTGGAGCTCTGAGCAGAGTGCCTGGTGCTGGCACATGCTCCCTGACGGCCAGCGGTCACTACAGGCCACAGGAGTCCTTCCACAGTGGCCCAAAGCGAAGCCTGCCTCCAGCTCGACATCACCCACCCCGGCAGAGTCCGTGAGGCTCTGAGGAGACACGTGCAGAAAGGGCTGGGCAGTCTCCAGCACACGGGTG
>NW_027872804.1:0-250 GCF_054177405.1 Leptonychotes weddellii | reverse complement strand
TTTACTACTCCGTCTGGAAAATGCTGATTTGTTTTTCCTCTAAGTTGTGGAGTTGTTGCTCCTTTATATCGAACACGTTGGATTATGTATTCCATACAGGCCCTCCCATGTTAGAAAACTGCCTCAGAAACCTTCAGTGGGTCAAATACCCTGTCTTTGAACAGTATGAGGAAGTAGACTATACCTGGGGCATACACTTAAACTTACTCTGCCCATTGAGATTCTAAGACTTTGATGAGGCCCATTTTAG
>NW_027872803.1:0-250 GCF_054177405.1 Leptonychotes weddellii | reverse complement strand
CTTTTCCTGTTTCTCCTCCTCCCTTTCCCTCCCCTTGTTTGCCTTCTCGTCCGTCTCCTTCTGCCGTTCCCTACTTTACCTTCTACAGCGCTCACACTCTTGCTAGGTCTATTTCTGTCTCTTCTTCTCGCTTTCTCTTTCTCTCCACAGAAGTCTGTGTTTGTCTCATAATTGGCAGGAGAGATTTTTTTTTTTTTTTTGCTTTTGCTTTTTGCTTTTTAAGTGATGAATAGTTGGCGTGAGATCAAAG
>NW_027872802.1:0-250 GCF_054177405.1 Leptonychotes weddellii | reverse complement strand
GGTGAGTTTGGCAAAAGTTGGGCAAAGTTTCTGTCACTTGTAGCGTGATGCAAGAGGACCATGTCTGTCCGGGGGTCGGGAGACCTGGCACCTGCCCTGCCAACAGATTACTGTGTGTCCTTGGGCATGTCATTCTACCTCTCCGGGCCTCGAGTCTCTCATCAGGGTCTAATCAGGGTGCCTGGGCTGGGGCCACAGCCGGCGGGAATGGCTTGGGGAAGAGGGCGGTATGGTGGGCAAAGCTGTGCCC
>NW_027872801.1:0-250 GCF_054177405.1 Leptonychotes weddellii | reverse complement strand
GAGGAAGGCAGCCCCCTGAGATGCCTTCTTAGCCAACGTGACAGAATTGAAAGAGAATCCTATGCTGATCTTGGGGGGACTTCCATGCTAATTTCCAAAATAACTCAGTTTTTGAGGCTAAATGGAGTTTTATTTCTCTCTTTTTAAAAGGTTTTATTTATTTTATTTGAGAGAGCGAGAGAAAGTGCAGGGGGAGGAGTAGAAGGGGAGAGAGACAGAGGGGGAAAGAATCCTAAGCAGACTCCATGTT
>NW_027872800.1:0-1768 GCF_054177405.1 Leptonychotes weddellii | reverse complement strand
AAAAAGATGAGAAATAAAAAACGTTACTGAGGATGTGGGGGAAAGGGAACCCAGGGGCACTGTTGGTGGGAACCTAAGTAGGTGCATCCACTGTGAAAAACAGTATGCAGACTCCTCAAAACATTAAAACTAGAACGACCCTACAATCCAGCAATTTCTCTCCTGCCATTTAGCCAAAGAAAACAAAAATACCTATTTGAAAAGATGTATGAACGCCCATGTTCACTGTAGCATTATTCATAACAACTAAGATAAGAGGACAACCTACGTGTCCATGGAGGAATGAATCGATAAGAAAAATGTGGTGCATGTAGACACTGCAATACTCTTCAGCCGTAACAAAAAATGAAATCTTTCTTTTTTGCAACAACATGGACAGACCCTGAGGGCATGATGCTAAGTGAAAGAAGTCAAAGACAAATACTGTATGATCTCACTTTTATACGGAATCTAAAAAACCAAAAAACTGAGCTTAAAGATACAGCAGTCAGATCGGTGGTTGAATGGCAGAGGGATGGGTGTGACATGGGTGATAGAGGTCAAAAGGTTCAAACTTACAGGTATAAAATAAGTAAGTCACAGGATGTATAATGTACAACATGGCGATTATAGATAA
This sequence comes from Leptonychotes weddellii, assembly GCF_054177405.1. Taxonomy (NCBI): domain Eukaryota; kingdom Metazoa; phylum Chordata; class Mammalia; order Carnivora; family Phocidae; genus Leptonychotes; species Leptonychotes weddellii. Next base: position 1,152 of record NW_027872800.1, on the reverse strand, counting down.
TAACACTGTATAGCGAGCTTGGAAGTTGCTAAGAGAGTAATCTTACAACTTATCCTCAGGAAAAGGTCTTGTAAAACAATCCAAGACAAAACTGGGTTTAAATAGATAAGCCATACACCATTGTTCAGGGGACACAGAAAGTGCACAAACCTGCCAAAATCTGTGTGGGAAATTGCCCTCCTGTTCCTTGCAGGGGCTAAAGGAGAGCTCTGTACACTGGTGAGTGCGTGCACAGAACAGCATGTAAAGTGCTGGGCTCCTCTCTACCCAGAGCAGTGGGCACTGCATCCCGCTTAGGGGTACAGGAAGAAGCAGGGAGTTCCTGGGGGATACTGAAGAAGTTGAGGAAGAACAATGCAGGGTGTATGGAAAGTGCCTTACCGGTTTTCCAAATCCCTGGGCATGTTCCATCGTGTAGGTGTTTTTTGACCTCCTACAAAAGGTCACTGCTGCTGTCTACTCAGGCTCTTGCGGCTGGGCAGCCAACTTCTTTAATTCACTGGTAACCTCTGAGTCATCACTGTCTCTTGACCATCATTCTAGGGGGAGAGGAGCACATAAAATTGGTCTCATTTCTCTCAGTTGGGATGGTCCTTCAGCTGTTGATCTGAATCACTAACCACTGCCGTTACATCTGTGCCCTTTGTTAAGCACTACAAGTGAATAAAGACAACAACGGTAACAGAAATAGAGAATACTTATCTCTCTGTATTCCTCTGTGTTACGCCCTGTTCTAAGCTTTAAGGTGCAGAGCCAAGCATGGAGGCATGAGGGTTTCAGATACGCCCCAATGATGGAGAGCTTGGAAGCACAGGTTTTGGAGCCGCAAAGACAAGGGCTTGAAATCTGGTTCCAAGCATTATCTGTGTCTCTAAGACTCAGAGGCCTATCAGGATCCTAGCCCACTGAGATGTTCAAACTGATAAAGGGTGTAGAATGCTTATGCCAGTGCCAGGCACAGAGCAGCTCCTCAATTAACTCATGATGATAATCATGAGGATGGCAATCACGGTGTTCCTTCCCCGGCACTAACGATAACAATAACCAATACTTGTATAATACTAATCCCAAACGCTGGTACTGCGCTTATCCCATGCCAGGAACCATGGTCTACACTGACTTTGGAAATGGGTCCTATTTACTAATTCAGTA
>NW_027872799.1:0-250 GCF_054177405.1 Leptonychotes weddellii | reverse complement strand
TACAGAAATGCCCAGTCATGGTATTAGGGTAGTGCAAGGGATGGCAAATAACAAGGTACCGATCAAAGGCCATGATGGCCAAGAGGAAACATTCAGATGTTCCCAAAGAGAAAAAGAAATAAAATTGGAGGAAACATCCAGTAAAGGAGATGGTCTTTTTATCTGAGAGGAAATTGACCAACATCTTGGGGACTGTAGATGAGACATACCAGATCTCTAGGAAGGAGAAATTCCCCAGGAGTATGTACAT
>NW_027872798.1:0-250 GCF_054177405.1 Leptonychotes weddellii | reverse complement strand
CTCTCATGCTCTCTGTCTCTCATTCTCTCTCTCTCAAATAAATAAATCTTTAAAAAAAAAAAAAAATTGTCCTGTTTAACAATCCCTGCACCCTAAAATATGGAAAAAGGAAAGATAGTAAACATTACAGCTAACATTCAATTTTTAAATAAATAGAATTTATAAAATAAAAGTATTCACTCAATCTCACCTTTAGTCACTTTAGTCACCAATAACTGCATTTATTATAGCTTTCTTTCAGGAGTTGAGT
>NW_027872797.1:0-250 GCF_054177405.1 Leptonychotes weddellii | reverse complement strand
CCCCCCCCCCCCCCCCCCCCCCCCCCCCCCCCCCCCCCCCCCCGGCGGGGGTGGCCTGGTGGTGGGTATTGAGGAGGGCACGTTCTGCATGGAGCACTGGGTGTTGTGCACGAACAATGAATCATGGAACACTTCATACATTACAATGATGTAATGTATGGGGATTAACATAAGAATAAAAAAAAAATGAGTCTATTTCTTGGTTTATCTTTCTCTCTTTCTTTTTTTTCCCCCTTTGCTCATTTGTTTT
>NW_027872796.1:0-250 GCF_054177405.1 Leptonychotes weddellii | reverse complement strand
TTCTCTGTCTCCTTGTTTTGTCTAACTCTCTGGGTCTGCTTTTATGTGTTTGAAAAGTCAGCTATGTCTTCTCCTCTAGAAAGTAGCGGCCTTATGAAAAGAGGTCCTGTCTTGCCCTGAAGTGCAATGTCTCCTGTTTGCCAGAAACTGACACTTGAGGGGTGTATCCTGTGTGTGTTGCAAGCCCCCTACTCTTGTGGCTGAGCCATGTCTGCCTTCAGTCTCGTCACCTGCAATGGCTGTCTTTGCC
>NW_027872795.1:0-250 GCF_054177405.1 Leptonychotes weddellii | reverse complement strand
TCCATCTCTCGCTGTGTCTCTCTCTCTGTCAAATAAATAAATAAAATCTTTAAAAAAAAAAAAAGAAAATGCTGTTACAAATTACACCCTCGTTACGACGGAAGGATGATCTGTGGGTTCAGGTGTATTGTTTTAAACCACTTCTTTCCCTTAAAGACACACACCTGTGACTCAGCAATCTCGCCGCAGTAAAAACACACGACGGCTGTAAGTCGCTTCTCCCGGTTCTGTTTACCAGCATCTGTGTCCC
>NW_027872794.1:0-250 GCF_054177405.1 Leptonychotes weddellii | reverse complement strand
TCATTCCCTCCCACACACAGAGAGCATGTGTACTTAGTTGAAAATAGTAGGGTCAGGCAAACAGTAGCTCCCAAACCTTAAAATAGACATTTTTTTGTGTGTCCTTTAATTGATACTTGTCAGCAACAGGGAAGGTAACGCTGAGAAGCGGTCGTTATAAAAAATCAGAGTAACACACAATCGGAGGGACTCTTCCCCAAAATTCCCCTCCATCATGCCTGGGAGATAATTAAGTTTGATGCTGTGTGTA
>NW_027872793.1:0-250 GCF_054177405.1 Leptonychotes weddellii | reverse complement strand
TGCTCCATTCAATACGTGCCTTCCTTAATACCCATCACTGGGCTAACCCATCCCCCCACCCCCTCTCCTCCAAAACCCTCAGTTTGTTTCTCAGAGTCCATAGTCTCTCATGGTTCGTCTCCACCTCTGATTTCCCTCCTTCATTTTTCCCTTCCTACTCTCTTCTTTTTTTTTATAACATATAATGTATGATTTGTTTCAGAGGTACAGGACTGTGATTCATCAGTCTTACACAATTCACAGCGCTCAC
>NW_027872792.1:0-250 GCF_054177405.1 Leptonychotes weddellii | reverse complement strand
GTCCCTATCTGTCCTATCCATCCATGTCACTCTCCTGGTTACCTATTGCTGGGTAACAAATCACCCCAAAATTTAATGACTTAAAACTGAGTAGGCTCAACTGGGCGGTTCTCACTCCGGGTCTCTGGTGAGGTTACAGACACACGGTGGTGGCTGGGCTGCATCATCTGGAAGGTTTCCTCCCTCACCGACGGGGGCCAGGAGGAGGGTCCGCTGGGACTGTTGTCCAGACCCCCACTTCTGAGCAGTC
>NW_027872791.1:0-250 GCF_054177405.1 Leptonychotes weddellii | reverse complement strand
TAGAGCATCCCTTAGATTCCATTGAACCCCATCTCCCTGTAGCTTTTACCTACTGGGCCCCATTCTACACTTTGGGTCACACAGAACACGTCTAACTACTCCGTCACAGGGACAGAATTGATGGCATCCAAAAACGTCTCCAGGTTTTTCCTTCTCTTAGAGACAACATTCCCAGTTTCGTTGCTTGCATCTCCCGTTATTTGATGCCAAGTTCATAGACCATCTGTGTCATGTTCTGAAATCATTTGGG
>NW_027872790.1:0-250 GCF_054177405.1 Leptonychotes weddellii | reverse complement strand
TTAGCTTTTCTTTTCTTTCTTTCTTTTTTTTTTAAATTATAACCATTCTGAGAATATGAAGTGGTATCTTATTTTGGTTTTGATTTGCATTTCCCCACTGACTCATAATGTTGAGCATCTTTTCATGTGTTTATTGACCATTTGCGTATCTTCTTTGGAGAAATGCTGAACCAATTTTTTACCTATTTAAAAAACTGAGTTATTTGTCTTTTTATTGTGGAGTTGTGAGAGTGCTTTATATATTCTGGGT
>NW_027872789.1:0-1768 GCF_054177405.1 Leptonychotes weddellii | reverse complement strand
GGAGGGGCACTCAACCACGAAGCCCAGGCGAGTCAGCGTATTTCCAACCTCTTGACCACAATGATGTGTTCAGGGATGGACACATGATCCAAGTCAGTACAATGAGACCCAATTCTAGGGAAAAGAGTTTTTTTTCCTTTGGGAGTGCTGACCTGGTAGGATGTGTGTCTGCAGCTGCTGGTGCCCATCTTACGACCATGAAGGGAGTCAGACAGTGGAGTCAACACAGTGGAGAGAAGAGAGATGGAGCAGGACTGAGTTCTGATGATTTCATTTGAGCATCTGGATTGATGCCTGAATCCCTAGACTCTTTAGCTGCACAACTCAAATTTCTTTTATTAGGAGGGAGTGCTGACTAATATGTATATATATGTATACAGTATATATGTACAATTACATGCATATATTATATGTAGTATAAATGATATATATGCTTTAGTTGTATTATAGGTATACATATGTATACCTATAATACTTTTATATTTACATACACATACATACAGCATAATTATAAAATTAACTGTGAAGTTCAAAAGAAAACATACAAAACATTTCTGAGGGGATGAAAAGGTAATGTTTTAGAAATAGTTTCAAAAAGAATAATCATTAGATCAACATATCTAAGATATTGCTCTTCTGTTTTAACTAGTATCTAAGGTAATATTATCTCTGAATTTTCATTCTGAAGCTCATACAAACAGACCTTTGAGCAATTGTGCAAATGTCTGTGTTATGGAGTCAATAATTTTCTGGTTACAGTTCTAGACTCCATTCTAGAGTTTGTTCATGTAGATCTGATCCAGTTTTGCAGTCATTATAGGGCAATTTAAAAGAAAATATGTAAAAAATAGAAAGATCTCTTGGATCAGATTTTCTGAGTTAAAAGCACCTGGTAGATTTAATGTATTCATGACAAAGAACATGAGTTGGAAGCAGAATCTGCTTGCTGACCTCAGGAAAATTAAAGTTGGCTGGATGGGTTGAGCTTGTCATCACTTTCCAATATTCTATATTCAAGGTACAGAGCCTATTTGCAGCAGCACTAGGGTGTGCCCCCCACCCCCAAAACCATTCTCACCCTCCTCTGGGGTCCACAAACTGAATCAGGTCAGCCTCCTGTTTTTATATAGCCTGTGAACTAAGAGTGGTTTTAGCTTTAACTGGTTAAAGAAAGATCAAAAGAAGACTATTTCATGAAAATTACATGACATTCAAAACTCCATGTCCATAAATAAGAGTTTTATTGGAGCACTGCCACGTTCATTCATTTACAATTATCTACAGCTACTTTTGCACTATAAGAGTCTCATGCTCTACCGACTGAGCTAGCCGGGCGCTTACTTTTGCACTATAATGATGGAGTTGAGTAGTTACTGGGTAAGATATTTCTTGTCCTAGTCTTGACTGAAAAAGTTTGCTAACCCCTGTTAAAGAGAATGGAAAGTCAGTAGTCACTTTCCCAGCCCTATTTGTAGCTGGGTGTGACCCATGGGACCCATTTCTGACCAATGAGATATCGAGCAGAGTTTGCCCGAGGGATTCTGGGAAAGATAGCAAGGTTTTGTTTTTTTTTTTTTAAAGATTTTATTTATTCATTTGAGACAGAGAGAATGACAGAGACAGAGAGCACATGAGAGGGGGGAGGGTCAGAGGGAGAAGCAGGCTCCCTGCCGAGCAGGGAGCCCGATGCGGGACTCGATCCAGGGACTCCAGGATCATGACCTGAGCCGAAGGCAGTCGCTTAACCAACTGAGCCACCCAGGCGCCC
>NW_027872788.1:0-250 GCF_054177405.1 Leptonychotes weddellii | reverse complement strand
GGAGAAGCAGACTCCCTGCCGAGCAGGGAGCCCGATGCGGGACTCGATCCTGGGACTCCAGGATCATGACCTGAGCCGAAGGCAGTTGCTTAACCAACTGAGCCACCCAGGCGCCCCGGATACTCCAAACATTTTACAACATTGGTACTTCACTCTCTCTCCCTCCCTCTCGCTCTCTTCTGTGTGTGTGTGTGTGTGTATTCATTCACTCATTCACTCATTCACTCATTCATTCATTACCAAACTGTTT
>NW_027872787.1:0-250 GCF_054177405.1 Leptonychotes weddellii | reverse complement strand
CTCTCATTCTCTCTGTCTCAAATAAATAAATAAAATCTTTAAAAAAAAAACAAAAAACTTGAAAGGCACAGTTATTTAGACCAAGATCCCATTTTATTATTTTTCTGGGTATCAAGTGATTTAAAAGTTTTTGACAATATGTTTTCTTTTATATACATATGCTTTATTGCCTTATTTTAAAATATTTTTCCTGCATTAAATGTGTTTTATTTCATGATTTTCACATCACTTTATGACACAAATATTGAGT
>NW_027872786.1:0-250 GCF_054177405.1 Leptonychotes weddellii | reverse complement strand
TGGTAAGGATTGGAGGTGTGAGGTTGGAGGTCTATCACTGTGGGTGCAAGTTGATCAGCAATGTGACAGTCCCCCTCTGGGACCCTAAGCTGTCCCAGAGGAGAGAGGAGGGGAAGAAGAGAGATTGAAGGGGATTTAAGGAGATTTATTTGGGGAAAGGAAAGATTAAGGGGATTTATGGAGACCTAGCCAAAAAAAACCTCAACAAATTAACCCCTAACCTCTCCGTCTGCAGAGCAGGGCTGTCCAT
>NW_027872785.1:0-250 GCF_054177405.1 Leptonychotes weddellii | reverse complement strand
GAGAGAAACTTCTCGGAGGAAAGGGCATGAGCATTCATGAATGTGATAAATGACACTGCAGATAACTGTTCTGGGGAAAATCCTGCTTGGCTTTTGTTTTAGATATATGAGTTTCCTAGATGAGTGAATTGCATGTAAGCTAAGAGAGCTAAGACTCGTGAAATCATTTCCCATGGTTCTGACCTTGTTGGGCAGCTCTTTTCTATGTTCTATTCACTTTGCTAAATGTTGAGGTCACAAAACATATTAG
>NW_027872784.1:0-250 GCF_054177405.1 Leptonychotes weddellii | reverse complement strand
GTTCCCTTTAGCAGTTCCCTAGTAGGAAACATCATGAGGTTCTGCAGGTACATTGAAATATTTGATTTTACTTCCTCCCTCCAAAAAAATACTACTTTTTTTAAGTTTATATGAGTCAATGTCATCTGATTTTCTGTTTTCAATTTTATATCTTTTTCATAATTTATACAAGTTATGTTCAGTTTTACATGAATACAACGAAGTATGACAAACTGATAGGCTTACAGTTCTTTTACAGATCAGGAAACTG
>NW_027872783.1:0-250 GCF_054177405.1 Leptonychotes weddellii | reverse complement strand
TCACAGGAGTCGACAAATAGGTTCTCTTGTCTGCCCGCCTTCTCCAGAGAAAAGTTCTTACTTGCGTTCTGTATAATGTATATTTACTCTGAAACAGTCACAAGTACACCTGTCCCACCGGGCTGGAAGAAAGCAAAAGTCCCTAATGGGAACTCCCTAGGAGGGCCACATGGCAAGGAACTGGGAGGGCCCAGAGGAGCGGAGTCCAGGCCAACAGGTGGAGGGGAACAGCGAGCCTAGAAGAGGACCC
>NW_027872782.1:0-250 GCF_054177405.1 Leptonychotes weddellii | reverse complement strand
CTTCCCGCTCAGCTTGTGAGATGAACCAGACCTCACTCAGCTCCCACGCACGCCCCCCTCAGCTCTGCCACATCCCAGGGCCGTGACCAGGCCCCTAGCTGCAGTCTCCCCAGATCCAGATGGTACTAACTGGTCTCCCCCAGAACTGATCTGCAGCCTGTGGGCCAGAGCATGCTGAGCACTCCAAATCTGGGAGTTTTGCAGAACAGCGATTGTTCCTGACAGGACACTTCTCTGGTTTCAGAGGCAG
>NW_027872781.1:0-250 GCF_054177405.1 Leptonychotes weddellii | reverse complement strand
TGGGCATCCTAGGGCAGCTGTGGGAGGGACCCTGCCCCATCCTACCCTGATATGACAAGGGCACCACTGGAAGAATGATAGCAGGTAGAGAGAGACAGATGGGGACTTCAGTATGGACGAGATGGAAGAACAGCTTGAGAGAAAAAAAGGACCTCCCAGAGGAAGGGGGTGGTTGGTGATGGGCTCTGATTGGCCAGTTCTCCTCCGACGCTTATTTCGTCTTCTGGTTCCCAGAGCAATCTTACAACCT
>NW_027872780.1:0-250 GCF_054177405.1 Leptonychotes weddellii | reverse complement strand
GATTGAGCCCCGCATCGGTCTTCCTGCCCCACGGGAAGCCTGCTTCTCCCTCTCCCACTCCCCAGGCTTGTGTTCCCTCTCTCGCTGTGTCTCTCTCTGTCAAATAAATAAATCTTAAAAAAAATAAATAAAAGGTAAATGTGATCCTTTAGAGGAGAAATGAAAACTTGGGACTAGAATCTTCAAGTGTGGGATTGTTAGTTCATTTAAGTAGCAATTCCTAAGTAGACACCATCATCACCTATTCATC
>NW_027872779.1:0-250 GCF_054177405.1 Leptonychotes weddellii | reverse complement strand
TTTACAAATTACATACAACTATATTGATGACAAATGCCTTAAGAGAGAGGAAGTGCTTTGGAGAAAGATGTATGAATTGAGACCCAAATCAATGAGGCTAACAGAATAATTTTAAATTGCATATGCTCTTAGAATTTCCTTTATCTTTTTCAGTCATCTTCCTCAGTAGTAAAGACACTAACCTCCTACATTGCACCTGATTTATTAAATGTATATCAATGTTTCCAATTAAATTTAGTCCACATTAAGA
>NW_027872778.1:0-1768 GCF_054177405.1 Leptonychotes weddellii | reverse complement strand
AAAAAAAAAAAAAAAAGAGAGAGAGGGAGGTGACAATGTGCTTGTTGGAGTCTTGGAACCAGTGAGGCGCAGAGGTGGGACTGGAACCTCCTGGAACCATCTAGCACAGGACCACCTTGTCTGCTTCCCTGGGTTTTGCTTTCATGGTTTGAGGCTGGCTGGTTTTCACTTTTTTTTTTTTTAATTTTTATTTATTTTATTTATTTGAGACAGAAAGAATGAGAGACAGAGAGCATGAGAGGGAGGAGGGTCAGAGGGAGAAGCAGACTCCCTGCCGAGCAGGGAGCCCGATGCGGGACTCGATCCTGGGACTCCAGGATCATGACCTGAGCCGAAGGCAGTCGCTTAACCAACTGAGCCACCCAGGCGCCCTGGTTTTCACTTTTTTCCCTCAGTAAACTTGGGTGGAGCTCTACATGTTGGTTCAAAACTCAAAACAGCTTTTGACATACCAGTATCTTTTTGTAACTGGGGACTTAGGAAATCCATATTGGGATGTGAAATCATTTGTCCAGTGTTTTAAAATTGTTATTAAAAGGAATTCTTTAAAAAAAAAAAAAAAGACCTCTTTTTACAAGAAAAAAAGCACCTCTTTTTTTCTCTTTTTGCAAACGCTATAGGTGTTACTTGTAAGAAAATATACAAGAAAAAATAAGAAACTTAGGGAAGAAAAACAAGCAAACCCTGTAATGTTACCTCCCGGAGAGACTCACTTTCTGGCTGGTTTCCGTGTTTTCTAATTGAGGTGCAGTTCACATAACGTAAAATTAACTGTTTCAAAGGGAACAACTCAGTGGCATTTTGTACATTCATTATGTTGTACAACCACAACCTCACTCTAGTTCCAGAACATTTCCATCGCCCCAAAAGGATGCCCCGTCCCCATGAATAGTCACTCCCCGCCCTCCCCCCCCGCAGGCCCTGGCAGCCACTAGTCTGCTTTCTCTGTCATAGATGCGCCTCTTCTAGTCACATAAGTGAATCATACGCTATGTGCCATGTCTTGTCTGGCTTCTCTCACTCAGCACGATGGTCTCAAGGTTCATCCATGTTGTAGCTGTGTGTCCGAGCTCTGTTCCTTTTTAAGGCTGCGTGATGTTCCATTGTGTGGATGGACCACGTTTTGTTTATCCATTCTTCCACTGATGGACACGTGGGTCATTTCCACCGTTTGGCTCTCGTGGCCACCGCCACTGTGAACATGGGTGTGCAGATGTCTGTTTCTGGTTGTCTTGGTGTGTACCTAGGAGTGGAATCGCTGAGTCATACGTAGCTCTGTGTGTAACTCTTCGAGGAACTGCCAGACCGTTCTGGGTGTTTTTATTGTGTATATATTCAAAGGTCACACATATAAATGTTCGCAGGGGCCAGGCAGGGAACAGCCCCATGGCTTGTCCCAAGGGACAGCCACCTTCCGTCTCCAGCTGGGGGTTGCCTTGTGGGAATGCCATTCTGGAGTTGCCAGAGAAGGCTGGAATTCTAGTTCTCGCTGTTGTGTGTGGCAAGTGATTTAAAGGTTTTAAAAATCCTGCGTGGGAGGCAGAAAGCGTATCTGTGGATCAGATGCATTTAAAAATCAATCAATCCTAAGAGTTCCTCCTAAGAGTTCTGTAATGCATCGTGGCCTGCGTGTCTTCACATCCCAGTGCACAGGGACACCCTCGCCTGATCCTTTTCCGTGGCGCGATTCCTAGCTGCCTCGACTCGCTCTGCAGTGGGATGGGGCCGGAACTTCTCTAGCTGATTCGCCACTGCTAGACTCCTGGGT
>NW_027872777.1:0-250 GCF_054177405.1 Leptonychotes weddellii | reverse complement strand
TTTACTACTCCGTCTGGAAAATGCTGATTTGTTTTTCCTCTAAGTTGTGGTGTTGTTGCTCCTTTATATCGAACACGTTGGATTATGTATTCCATACAGGCCCTCCCATGTTAGAAAACTGCCTCAGAAACCTTCAGTGGGTCAAATACCCTGTCTTTGAACAGTATGAGGAAGTAGACTATACCTGGGGCATACACTTGAACTTACTCTGCCCATTGAGATTCTAAGACTTTGATGAGGCCCATTTTAG
>NW_027872776.1:0-250 GCF_054177405.1 Leptonychotes weddellii | reverse complement strand
GGAGGGTCAGAGGGAGAAGCAGACTCCCTGCTGAGCAGGAAGCCTGATGCAGGACTCGATCCCAGGACTCCAGGATCATGACCTGAGCCGAAGGCAGTCGCTTAACCAACTGAGCCACCCAGGCGCCCGACATTATAAAACATTTTAATAGTGACTATTATTTGTAATACAGTTAATATTTAAAATCTAAATAATGTTACGTATGGTTTTAAAAATCAAGCAAAATAAAACATTGAGCACTGCTTTTTTT
>NW_027872775.1:0-250 GCF_054177405.1 Leptonychotes weddellii | reverse complement strand
TTCCACCACTGAAGATCGGGGCAGGGGTTCCAAGTACTCCAAGCACTGCCGTTTGGAGGAGGCTTTTTAGTGTCTCGCATGTGACACCCCAAATTTGTGCTGCCGTAGCCCACTTTCTTCAGGTGGACCTTCACACAAGCCCTGCAAGTGACAGCTTCAGCCCTGCCTGTGATCATGTAAATGAGAATATGCCTACAGCCCATGGCAAAAGCATCTGTGCTACCCTCGATCCTCTGCCCCGGGACCCCCA
>NW_027872774.1:0-250 GCF_054177405.1 Leptonychotes weddellii | reverse complement strand
TTGTGTTCCTGCTCTCGCTATCTCTGTCTCTGTCAAATAAATAAATAAAATCTTTAAAAAAAAAAAAAAGAATATCCTTCATTAAACAGTAAAAAATTTAATTTCATTAGATCTCAACTCTTGAGTATAAATGTTTTTAATATTCTGTGTAATGAAGTGGGAAGTTCACACAAAGCCCTTCTGCTGCCCACCGAAGTACGATGCACTTGTATTTGAGTTGCAAGCTGAACTAGCTGCTATTTTCACAGAG
>NW_027872773.1:0-250 GCF_054177405.1 Leptonychotes weddellii | reverse complement strand
TGGATTTCTTTGGATTTATCCCATTTAGGGTTCATTCAGCTTCTTGACTATTTTTTTTTTCATACCTTTGTGTTGTTTCTCAAAGAATGAGGTCCCTGGGCCAGTCTGTCTTCTTTTTTCCATCTTTCACAGCTTTTCCATGTTTATTTGTTACATCACATCCAAGGTTTTTAGTTGAGAGAGTGAGAAATGGAAACGACGGTGCCATTTCATCTTATATCACTTCTTGGATTTTATTATTTTTATTATT
>NW_027872772.1:0-250 GCF_054177405.1 Leptonychotes weddellii | reverse complement strand
CCCCCCGGTCTTTCTGTGATCCCAAGGGTCCTGAGCCCACACTGTCCCACAAGGGCTCCCCGCCCCCCCTGCTTAGCCACTGGAGCGACGTCCCTCTGGAGCCATCTTCTAAAAGTTCCAATCTGTACTCCGCGGCTCTATCACTTGCCAGAAGCGGTCTACGGAGGCCCCTCCCCCGCCGTCTATCCTCCCGAATATCGCCTCGGATTCACTTCTCCGCACGTCCTACCTTCCAGAAAGTGGTCGCTTT
>NW_027872771.1:0-250 GCF_054177405.1 Leptonychotes weddellii | reverse complement strand
TGTGGGATTTTTGTTATAGAAGCCCAAACACACTGACCTCAGGGATGCTCGAGAAGAATAAAGTAAACGTAATCCGATGAATGTCATAGAAACATATTAATGAAATAATATGCAGAATTTGCTCAGACCTTAGAGTAAAAGGATAGGGGGGAAAAAATGAGAAAGAACACTGTGGCGTGAGGACAAGGTGACTTATTCTTTTTTTTTTTTTTTTTTTTTTTAAAGATTTTATTTATTTATTTGAGAGAGA
>NW_027872770.1:0-250 GCF_054177405.1 Leptonychotes weddellii | reverse complement strand
GTTTAGTTAGACAGAAAGGCGTTTTAATAAAAGGAGCAAGGAGGGTGCCGTCGAATAGGAGAAAGCAGGGGAAGTTGGCATGGGCATTTCTAGAAGGAGGCGTACTCTGAGCCAAGCAGGAAACCGTGGCTCGTTATTGTCCTCTACGGGCTGTTAGGAGAATCTGGTGTGCACTGCCCGTTCCAGATCGTCAGAATGCACTATTTTATTGATAACTGAATTTCAATATATTAGATAGTGGTGTATACGT
>NW_027872769.1:0-250 GCF_054177405.1 Leptonychotes weddellii | reverse complement strand
GACACTACCAGATCTCCGCCAAGGAATAAGGAGAGGGAATTTTTCTTTTTTAATGTTTATAACAGCTTTATTTCATAATAGCCAAAACAACCCAGATACCCTTCAATGGGTAAAAGATTAAATAAACTGTGATACATACATAGCATGAGTAACTACTAAGCAATAAAAAGAAAAGAATTTTTGATGCATACAGTAATCTAAGTGAAACTCCAGAGACTTATGCTGAGTGAAAAAAGTCAATCCCAAAAGT
>NW_027872768.1:0-250 GCF_054177405.1 Leptonychotes weddellii | reverse complement strand
GAAATTATTTCAATATTTTAACAACCAGGATGGCCATACCAATACATGCCCGCTGAATACCAATCCTGAATACAGTTGAAAAGATTTACTAGTATATCAGCCAATAGCTTATTTATAAAGACTCTTGGGAAAAATTTCATTCTGAATGATGGAAAGTTAAATAGTTCTTAAGCACCTGGTCTTTTAAAAAATGTATCTCTTGGATATTGTGAATCTCAAAAATATCTTTCTCTCTCTGTCTATTGAGAAG
>NW_027872767.1:0-1768 GCF_054177405.1 Leptonychotes weddellii | reverse complement strand
GGGTCTCGCTTCCTGGGCCCGAGGTCCCACGAGATGTCGACGAGCACTCCGGACAATTGGATTCAGATCACCTGCGAATTGGCCCAGGAAGCCACGGAGGGGTCCCGACGTTTGACGAGATGGGGTTTGTTCTCCAAGGTGCGCCTGAAAGCACTCAGGTTTGGAGCCTGGTTCCCGCCGTCCGGACGTGAGAACTCATGAGCATTGGATGGGTTCTGCCGCAAAGGTGATTGAGAGCTCAGGACTTGGGCCCTGGATCTCCCTGATGGTACCCGGGGTCGACCGAGGTTTGGAGGAGTCCTCCCGAGATTTGGACTGAGATTTGCTGAAGCTGGACCCTGTGTCTAACAGAGAGGCCTTGGCCTGAGATCCCGAAGCATTGGAGTCAGCGCCTCCGATCGGAGATCACGGGAGGCTTGCCTGTGAATCTCCCTGAAAGGGCCCGAGGACCCTCAAGCTGAGGAGGAGACCTCCCGAGATTTGGACTGAGATCAGCTGAGATTCGCCCCCGGATCTCACGGAAAGGGACCGAGGTCTCAAGAGGGCTTGAGGAGCTCTGGCGACATCTGAGCTCAGAAACGGCGCACGGGGCCACAGGTTGTAGAGGAACGGGCCAGAGCTCCCACGAGGTTGGGAGATTGCGAACGCGATGCCGACTGGGGGATCACGTGCCCTGTGTCCCTGGGTCTCGCGGACTTGTCCTGAGATCTCAGGGGATTCGCGCAGTTCTACCGAGATTGGGACGGGTATCCTGAGCCAAGCGACCTCCATGTCCTCCACAAGGCCTGAGATCTCGTTCCATTTGGACCAGGTGTCCCCAGACGTGGGCTGGGATCCCACTTGATTTGCCCTTCCGTCGGGCTGCCTGGCCCCGCGGTCTCCTGCGATTCGGAGGAGCTCTCCCGAGACGCACACTAAGACCATGAGAGGTTTGCCCCCCGGGTCTTGCAGCGGGGCCCTGTGTTGTCATGACTTGCGCTTTGTTCCCCCCCAGTTTTGGCCTGAGACCACGCGGGTTTGGGACCCGGGCCTCGATGTCTGGACCTGAGCGCTCTGGATTTGCAGGGCCCCTCCGGAAATTGGGATGGAGATCACGTGAGCATGGCCCCCTGGATCTCGAGGACTGGGCATGGGATCACACCAGATTTGCATGAGCCGTCCCGAGATTTGGACGGAGCTCCCCTGAAGGCAGACGCTCTTTGTCCCACAGAGCTCCCCGGAATCCCAGGAGTTTTGAGTGAGTTCTTCCGAGGCTTGGACGGAGGAGACGCCAGATTTGACCCCGAATCTCCCTGACTGGGCCCGACGGTGCTCCAACATCGGATGTGGTCCCCTAGGTTTGGACTGAGAAGGGGCGAGCTTTGCCCTGCGGCTCACTGACGCCGCCCGAGGTCTCAAGAGATTTGGAGGAGTTCTGGGGAGCTCTGGACTTCGATCCGGCGACCTCGGCCCCTGCCAGTGGCCGAACGGACGCGAAATTCCACCAGATTCGGAGACTCCTCACGAGATTCGCACTGAGATCAACGAGACAGGTGCCTCTAGATCTCTCTGACCAGTCCTGACATCTCAGGACATTTCGAGAGCTCTCCCGAGATTTGGACGGATATGCCGACACGTGTGTCCTGGAACTCGCAGGCAGGGCCTGAGATCTCATGAGATGTGGGTCAGGGCTTCCAAAATTTGGGCTGCGATCCCATGAGTTTTGCCGCTCGAGACACCCTGACTGGGCCTGAGGTCTCAGGGATTCGGTTCCGTTCTAATGACAATT
>NW_027872766.1:0-250 GCF_054177405.1 Leptonychotes weddellii | reverse complement strand
GATAGTAATGGATGCTATAGAAAAAAAAAAAGCTGAGAAGGAGAATAGAATAGTGTAATGTTGAGAAGTGAGTTATTTTAAATAGACACTTCAGGTAGCCTTCTCTGATAAGGTAACATTTGAGCAGTGACCCAGAGAAAGAAGTGGCATGAGGAAAGCCACGTGGCTGTCTGGACAATTTCACTGAACTATGAAAGAAATCAGTCTGTTCAATCCCCAAGGAGACTTTTATTTTAAGTTGATATATGTG
>NW_027872765.1:0-250 GCF_054177405.1 Leptonychotes weddellii | reverse complement strand
TTTGATAGGGATTGCATTGAATCTGTAGATTGCTTTGGATAGTATGGACATTATCAATTCTTCCAATCCATGAACATGGAATATCCTTCCATTTGTTTGTGTCATTTTCAATTTCTTCTATTAGTGTTTTATAACTTTCCAGAGTACAGGTCTTTCACCTCTTTGGTTAAGTTTATTCCTAGGTATTTCATTCTTTTTGGTGCAATTTTTAATGGTGTTGTTTTTAGGGAAATATGGTTATATAAGTACT
>NW_027872764.1:0-250 GCF_054177405.1 Leptonychotes weddellii | reverse complement strand
GGAGACACCAACAGTTTAGTTAAAGAAGAGTGTTAAAAAGTAGTGGCCTGCGTTGTGTGATTCTGGTCCTGCCACACCTGGAAATTTTGCCAGCGAGAGAAAAAAACGAATCCACATTAGAGGAGTGCTGGGCCTTTGGACCAAATACCCACATAGGGAAAGAAGATCTATCCCTTTGCTGAGTCTTTGTTACCCAGCTATAAAATGGGTTGCTCCTAAAACTATATGTGGTCCTACCGAGAGAGATTGT
>NW_027872763.1:0-250 GCF_054177405.1 Leptonychotes weddellii | reverse complement strand
TACAGTCTTGAAGCAGGGTAGAGGATGTAGGAATAGGAGAAAGGGACAAGTGGGAGACACATTGCAAATTCAGAGTTTTCCAGACTTGGCAATTAATTGTACAGGGGAATAGGAGAAAGAGAGTGAAGAAAGAGAAGAGTCTAAGTGGATTGTACAGTATGAGTGGTCCATAAACATCCCTGAGTTGTTGCCAAGTGAGGGATGGTATTAACCAGAGGGCTGGTATTAAAGAGAAGGGCAAGGCCTGAGG
>NW_027872762.1:0-250 GCF_054177405.1 Leptonychotes weddellii | reverse complement strand
TATTTCCCTCCCCCTCCCCCATACCCAACCAGGTTGGAAGCTCCACGGGAACAAAGACTTCGTGTGTGCACGTATGTGTATATTTCAAACTTTTTCCCCTGGTGCACAGACTGGACAATTTCTATTGATCTATTTCAAGTTCACGGACTTCCCTCCGTCATCTTTGTCCTGCTACTGAGTCCGTCCAGCGAGTTTTTTTTAAATTTCAGTTATTGTATTTTTTGGTTCTGGAGTTTCTGTTCGGTTCTCC
>NW_027872761.1:0-250 GCF_054177405.1 Leptonychotes weddellii | reverse complement strand
GACATAAAAAAGAATGAGCAAGTTCACTCCAAACTGACACAGAAATAGGACCAAATGTCTTAAGAAGTGAAAAGACTAGGGGCGCCTGGCTGGCTCAGTCAGCGGAGCGTGCGACTCTTGATCTCGGTGTTGTGAGTTCGAGCCCCATGTTGGGTGTAGAGATGACTTAAAAATAGAATCTTAAAAAAAAAAAAAGAAGTGAAAAGAGCAAGTATATTCATTGCAGCACTATTCACGATCATCAAAAGGT
>NW_027872760.1:0-250 GCF_054177405.1 Leptonychotes weddellii | reverse complement strand
GGTGAAAAGACGGGAATCCTTTTCATATCTGACACCTGCCAAGGTGACCCTGATCATGCTGACAACAGCGGCTACTTGTTTTTGTTGAGCTTTTTTTTTTAGTTGGAAGGCAGTGTACGAGAACATTGAAGAACCTATGTCTACCAACTTTTAATTATTACATTTTGTTTCCAAATCCTTGTCTATGTTTTAATTTATATAGTTGTAATTGATACACATCTGCAAGTTTGCATTTTGCTTTATCGATCTG
>NW_027872759.1:0-250 GCF_054177405.1 Leptonychotes weddellii | reverse complement strand
TACACGCATGTGATACGTGGAGGGGGGTATGCTGTACAACGTTGTGCAAATATAATTTTATAAGAACAGACTCTACTACAATGGTGATTTTATTTATTTATTTATTTATTTTAAAGATTTTATTTATTCATTTGACAGAGAGACACAGCGAGAGAAGGAACACAAGCAGGGGGAGTGGGAGAGGGAGAAGAAGGCTTCCTGCGGAGCAGGGAGCCCGATGTGGGGCTCGATCCCAGGACCCTGGGATCAT
>NW_027872758.1:0-250 GCF_054177405.1 Leptonychotes weddellii | reverse complement strand
GTTTATGGTAATATTCAATAAACAGACTCCCTACCTAGAAAACATGAACACCCCCCCCCCATTCAGTTCATTCAAAAGAGAGAGGTTACACGTCTCTAACAAAATGAAAAAAGTAATGAACTTCTCTAAGAAACTGATGATCTTTGGCTTTGTTTTAGCCAAAGTCTTCAAGGCACTGGATTTTGCTTGAGATCAGCAGACTTCAGCCCGTGGCTCTGAAGAAACAAAGGAATACTCTTTTCCTGCCTCT
>NW_027872757.1:0-250 GCF_054177405.1 Leptonychotes weddellii | reverse complement strand
TGTTTTTAAAATACTTCACATGTAAGACCTTTTTGGAGATATTTTGTCAGTTTTTGTAATCTTCACTGTACTTATTGAAGAGGATGGAGTTTGACTCTGATGCTCTATTTGTAATGATTAGACAGGCTGAAATATCTGAAAAAAATCACTTTATTAATAAACAGTATGTTCATATATATACAATGGAATATTATGCAGCCATCAAAAGGAATGAGATCTTGCCATTTGCAACGACGTGGATGGAACTGGA
>NW_027872756.1:0-1768 GCF_054177405.1 Leptonychotes weddellii | reverse complement strand
CCACATCATTGCAAATGGCAAGATCTCATTCCTTTTGATGGCTGCATAGTATTCCATTGTATATATATACCACATCTTCTTTATCCAGTCATCTGTCGATGGACATCTTGGCTCTTTCCACAGTTTGGCTATTGTGGACATTGATTTAGCATCATTCTTAAGGGACCTAGGATTTTTGAAATGGTAAATGAGCATTGTCTTCAACTTATAGCCACCAGCTGCATTAGCTTCTAACAAGAGAATCAGTGTGTCCTTTGAAGCTTTGAAGCCAGGCATTGACTTCTCCTCTCTAGCTATGAAAGTCCTAGATGGCATCCTCTTCCAATAGAAGGCTGTTTTTTCCACTTTGAAAATCTGCTGTTTAGTGTAACCAACTTCATTATCTTAGTTAGATCTTCTGGATAACTTCCTGCAGCTTCTCCATCAGCACTTGCTGCTTCACCTTGTCCTTTGATATTTATGGAGACAGCTTCTTTCCTTAAACTCATGAACCAAATTCTGCTAGTTTCAGACTTTTCTTCTGCAGCTTCCTCACCTCTCATGGCCTTCACAGAATTGAAGAGAGTCAGGGCCTTGTTCTGGATTGGGCTTTGGCTTCAGGGAATGTTGTAACTGGCTTGAGCATTTATCCAGACCAAGAAAACTTTCCCCATGTCAGCAATATAGCCGTTTCTCTTTCTGACCATTCATGTGTTCATTGGAGTAACAATTTTCATTTCCTTCAAGAACTTTTCCTTTGTATTTACAACTTGACTAACTGTTTGTCCAAGAGGCCCAGCTTTTAGCTTGTCTTGGCTTTAGACATGCCTCTTTCACTAAGCTTAATCATTTTTACTTTTTGACTTAAAATGAGAGATATATGACTCTTCCTTTCATTTCAACACTTAGAGGCCATTGTAGGGTTATTACATTGGTCTAATTTCAATGATGTTGTGTTTGGGAGCAGGGAACCCTGAGGAGAAGGAGATGGGAATGGCCAGTCGGTAAAGTAGTCAGCGCACACAAAATTCATTGATTAATTTCACTGTCTTACATGGGTGCGGTTCATGGTTCCCCAAAACAATTACAACAGTAATATCAAAGATCACTAATCACAGATCACCATAACAAATATAATAATAATGAAAAAGGCTGAAATATTGTGAATTACCAAAATGTGACACAGAGACATGAAGTGAGCAAATGCTGTTGGAAAAATAGTGCGGATAGACTTGCTTGATGCAGGGTTGCCACAAATCTTCGATTAGTAAAAAATGCAAAATCTTGAACTACTGGGTATTTACCCCAAAGATACAAAAGTAGGGATCTGAAGGGGTACGTGCACCCCGATGTTTATAGCAGCAATGTCCACAATAGCCAAACTGTGGAAAGAGCCAAGATGTCTATCGACAGATAACTGGATAAAGAAGATGTTGTATATATATACAATGGAATATTATGCAGCCATCAAAAGGAATGAGATCTTGCCATTTGCAATGACGTGGATGGAACGGGAGGGTATTATGTTGAGTGAAATAAGTCAAACAGAGAAAGACATGTATCATATGATCTCACTGATATGAGGAATTCTTAATCGCAGGAAACAAACTGAGTGTTGTTGGAGTGGGGGGTGGAGTGGGAGGGATGGGGTGACTGGGTGATAGACACTGGGGAGGGTATGTGCTCTGGTAAGCGTTGTGAATTGTGCAGGACTGTTGAATCTCAGATCTGTACCTCTGAGACAAATAATGCAAGATATGTTAAGAAAAAAAAAAAGAAGAAGGTAGTG
>NW_027872755.1:0-250 GCF_054177405.1 Leptonychotes weddellii | reverse complement strand
GCCGAAGGCAGCCGCTTAACCAACTGAGCCACCCAGGCGCCCAGTATTTTGTATTCTAACCCAGTAATCTTCAAACTGGAAAATGTGAAGACTTTCCAAAGGGTATGAGAGAATGAATAACATTTAAATGAATAAATTTACAAATCTCTAACTTCCATATGTACCTTTTCCCTAGACTGATCTGAGTCCATCTCTGATGGAAATGTAGGCTTCTCCTTTTCCACTAGCCTGTTCATATCATCCTTCTTCT
>NW_027872754.1:0-250 GCF_054177405.1 Leptonychotes weddellii | reverse complement strand
TTGTTGCCCTAGTTCCTTGTTTCTTTTTTGGTGTTCCACTCTTTTCCTGCCTTCTTTGGTTTTAGTTGAGCATTTTACATGCTTCCATTTTCTCTTCTCTCTTAGGATATCAATTATACATATTTAAAAAATTGTGTTTAGTGGTTGCCCTAGTATACACTTACAACTAGTCCAAGTCCATTTTCTTTTTTTTTTTTTTAAAGATTTTATTTATTTATTTGAGAGAGAGAGAATGAGAGAGAGCACATGA
>NW_027872753.1:0-250 GCF_054177405.1 Leptonychotes weddellii | reverse complement strand
GTACATCAGAAATTCTCTTCTATAACCTTCTTTGCCTTTCTCCCCTCAACAAACCTAAAACCACCTTAAGATGTTCACCACATTTTCCTTGTACCCCAAACAGGGAAAGTAAATAAGTACATTCACTGTAGTGGTAGAAAGAAATGAAGGGAAGAAGAGTGGGCAAGCAGGACGGTGGGAGGAAAGAGGAAGGGAGGGAGAGAGTATAGGAGGAAGAGAGGAAGAGAAGAATTGTATGCCAGAAATGTAT
>NW_027872752.1:0-250 GCF_054177405.1 Leptonychotes weddellii | reverse complement strand
TTTTTGTTTTTGTTTTTAGATCTTGATTTCTATTCCTTTGGATAAATACTCAGAAGTGAGATTGCTGGATCACATGATATTTCCGTTTTTAATCTTTTGAGAAACATCCACTGTTTTCCATGATGGTTATACCATTTTATATTCTGGACAGCAATTTTTTTTTTATTTATTTTTATTTTTTTTTATTCTTATGTTAATCCCCATACATTACATCATTAGTTCTAGATGAAGTGTTCCATGATTCATTGTT
>NW_027872751.1:0-250 GCF_054177405.1 Leptonychotes weddellii | reverse complement strand
CCCCTTTTTGGGACTAATCTTGTTTTTGTGTGGTAGTCATCTTTTACAAATTTGTAAGAGCTCTTCTATGGCAGGGTCATTTTAGACATCTTTCCTAGTTCCTCACTTGTATTTTAATTTTGTTCTTTATTTTGAATCTGTAGGCAGAACAATCAATTTTCCATTATATTTCATTTTTAATTTTCTTCAAAGAAACCTTGAATGTACAATTAGGCCACCTTATTTTGAAATAGTCTAAATCAGGCTACTT
>NW_027872750.1:0-250 GCF_054177405.1 Leptonychotes weddellii | reverse complement strand
GCCTTTGCCTCGTCTTCTAACCCAGCTGTCTCAGTCTCCCCGGGGTGAAGACAGCCTTCAGCATGGCCTCCATCAAGCTGAGCTGCAGCAGCTGACCCTTGGGCCCAACCTAATTGGAGGGAGGCTCTGGCCCCTTCTGCCATTTTCGAGTTCGGATAAAGCAGCAGGTGCAGGCCTTGGGGTCCGGCTTCCCCAGGGGTTTCTTGGAGGTTCCAAGTAACGGCACCCACAGAGCAAACTGGGGGTCCTG
>NW_027872749.1:0-250 GCF_054177405.1 Leptonychotes weddellii | reverse complement strand
ACATTAAAACCCTAACCCCCAGTGTGATGGTATTTGGAGGTAGGGTCTTTGGGTGATTAGGTCATGAAGGTGGAGCCCCCAGGAATGAGATTCATGACCTCATAAAGGAGACCCCAGGAAGCTCCCTCACCCCTTCCACCAAGCGAGGACACAAGAAGGAGGTGATTGTCCATGAACCAGAAAGCAGGGTCTCCCCAGACACCACATCTGCCAGCCCCTTGATCTTGGACTTCCCAGACTCCAGAACTGT
>NW_027872748.1:0-250 GCF_054177405.1 Leptonychotes weddellii | reverse complement strand
TATTGCAGCAGTCTCTGAAGGGCCAAAAAAATGGAAACAGTATGAATGCCGAACAATAGGGAAAAATGGTATCTTAAATTATGAGCGCTCAAGTCGATTCTCTTTTTTCTTTTGAAAGATTTTATTTTATTTTATATTTATTATCTTTATTTCAATATCATTTAATTGTAAGTTTATATAATTTATATAATTTTATTTTAAAAAATTTTTTATTTATATTTTTCACAAAATTTTAGCCTTTATTTTACTA
>NW_027872747.1:0-250 GCF_054177405.1 Leptonychotes weddellii | reverse complement strand
GCCGAAGGCAGCCGCTTAACCAACTGAGCCACCCAGGTGCCCAGTATTTTATATTCTAACCCAGTAATCTTCAAACTGGAAAATGTGAAGACTTTCCAAAGGGTATGAGAGAATGAATAACATTTAAATGAATAAATTTACAAATCTCTAACTTCCATATGTACCTTTTCCCTAGACTGATCTGAGTCCATCTCTGATGAAAATGTAGGCTTCTCCTTTTCCACTAGCCTGTTCATATCATCCTTCTTCT
>NW_027872746.1:0-250 GCF_054177405.1 Leptonychotes weddellii | reverse complement strand
GGAGACACCAACAGTTTAGTTAAAGAAGAGTGTTAAAAAGTAGTGGCCTGTGTTGTGTGATTCTGGTCCTGCCACACCTGGAAATTTTGCCAGCGAGAGAAAAAAACGAATCCACATTAGAGGAGTGCTGGGCCTTTGGACCAAATACCCACATAGGGAAAGAAGATCTATCCCTTTGCTGAGTCTTTGTTACCCAGCTGTAAAATGGGTTGCTCCTAAAACTATATGTGGTCCTACCGAGAGAGATTGT
>NW_027872745.1:0-1768 GCF_054177405.1 Leptonychotes weddellii | reverse complement strand
TTATCTCTAGAATTCTCCCCTCATGATCCAGTAGTTGTTTATCTCTCTTTTTCTCAGCTTCTTTATTCTCCATCATTTGGTCTTCTAGATCACTAATTCTCTCTTCTGCCTCATCTAACCTAGCAGTTAGAGCCTCCATTTTTGATTGCACCTCATTAATAGCCTTTTTGATTTTGACTTGGTTAGATTTTAGTTCTTTTATTTCTCCAGAAAGGGATTTTCTAGTGTCTTCTATGCTTTTTTCAAGCCCAGCTAATATCTTTATAATCATTATTCTGAACTCTAGTACTAACATCTTACTAATGTCCATATTGATTCGGTCCCTGTCAGTGGGTACTGCCTCTTGTTCTTTTTTTTTGAGGTGAGTTTTTCCGTTTTGTCATTCTGTCCAGAGAAGAATAGATGAACGAGAGAACAAAATACTAAAAGGACAACAATGACCCCAGAGAAATATACACTAAACAAATCAGAAGAGACCTAAAACCAGGGGGCGGGTGCGGGGGATAAAAGAGAATATGATTAGGCTGGTGAATAGAATAGAGCCATACGCTAGATTTTGGGTGTATTTTGGTCTGTTAGAAGAAACTGCATCCCAAAATTTTAAAGAAAGAAAAACTTATATATACACAAAAATAAGGTTAAATACAATGAAGGGATAGAATATGACTGTAAAAATGAACATTAAAAAATAGTTTTTTTAAAGATTTTATTTATTTATTTGATAGAGAGATAGAGAGCACAAGTAGGCAGAGAGGCAGGCAGAGGGAGAGGGAGAAGTAGACTCTCCACTGAGCAGGGAGCCCGATGTGGGGCTCGATCCCAGGACCCTGGGATCATGACCTGAGCCCAAAGGCAGCCACTTAACCAACTGAGCCACCCAGGCACCCCTAAAAAAGATTTTTAAAAAAGGAATTGATAAGGTAAGAAGTTGGTTGAAAAAAGAAAGAAGAAAAATTTTTAAAAAAAAGAAAAAGAAAAAATAAAGAAAATTTTAAAAATTAACTTTGAAAGACTAAAGAATCATCAGAAAAAAGCCATGAATTCTATGTGCTGTATTCCCCTAGCACTGGAGATTTTCAGTTCTCATTGATCGGTAAACTTGGTTTTGGCGGGATGTTCTTGCTGATCTTCTGGCGGAGGGGTCTGTCACAGTGACTCTCAGGTGTCTTTGTCCCAGGGGGAGTTGCCCCGCCCTTGCCAGGGACCAGGCTATGTAATCTGCTCAGGTTTGCTCTCGGGAGCTTTTGTTCCCTGGAAGCTTTCCATACAGCTTTGGAGAACAAGAGTGAAAATGGTGGCCTCCCAATCTCTGGTCCCAGAGGAGCCGAGAACTCGGGGCCCCACTCCTCAGTGAGCCCCCAGAGAAAAGCTGTCAATCACTCCCATCTCCCCGGTCTATGGCCGGACTCTGTGCTTACCCGGCCTGTGACCGAGCGTTTCTATCTCTGGCACATGACCCCGTGTGGAGTCTCCAAACCCAGCAGATCCCTGCGGTGGGCTCCCCTGCCGCTCCTCCTGGGGGAGGAAGGGGAGTCTCCCCGGATCTGCCGCTTGTTGGGTCCCTGCTGGAGGAGCAGTGGCCCGACTATGCCATGGATCACAGTTTATGGCAACCCCGAGCTGAGAGCCCGCACCTCGGCTCCGTCTCTGCAGCCGGCTTCCCCACTCCAATACCTGGGAGCTCTGCCGCACTCAGGCACCCCCAGTCTTTCTGTAACCCCGAAGGTCCTGAGACCACACTGTCCCAGCGAGGGTTCCACCCCCCACT
>NW_027872744.1:0-250 GCF_054177405.1 Leptonychotes weddellii | reverse complement strand
GCTCACAGTCATTTTCCCCAGGGCCCACTCATGGGTCTGGGGCATCTGGGTCCTGAGTGTCCAGCCTACATTGCCCACTGTCCCTGGCA
This sequence comes from Leptonychotes weddellii, assembly GCF_054177405.1. NCBI lineage: Eukaryota > Metazoa > Chordata > Mammalia > Carnivora > Phocidae > Leptonychotes > Leptonychotes weddellii. The sequence continues at coordinate 161 of NW_027872744.1, read as the reverse complement.
CCATCCCCTCTCCAATGCCTTGGACCTGGGGTTGGTTCCAGGTCCCCAGTCCATTCGGCTATGTCCTCCATTGTGAGGTTCTTCTCTGGGGACCCTGATTTCTTCCCCCCGGAGCTTCATTCTGAGCAAATCTTAAGAGTATTTGAGGGTTGGGGGTTGTG
>NW_027872743.1:0-250 GCF_054177405.1 Leptonychotes weddellii | reverse complement strand
GATAGTAATGGATGCTATAGAAAAAAAAAAAAGCTGAGAAGGAGAATAGACAGTGTAATGTTGAGAAGTGAGTTATTTTAAATAGACACTTCAGGTAGCCTTCTCTGATAAGGTAACATTTGAGCAGTGACCCAGAGAAAGAAGTGGCATGAGGAAAGCCACGTGGCTGTCTGGACAATTTCACTGAACTATGAAAGAAGTCAGTCTGTTCAATCCCCAAGGAGACTTTTATTTTAAGTTGATATATGTG
>NW_027872742.1:0-250 GCF_054177405.1 Leptonychotes weddellii | reverse complement strand
TTAAGATTTATTTATTTATTTTGAGAGAGAGAGGTAGGGAGGGGCAGAGGTGGAGGGAGAGAGAATCCCAAGCAGACTCCACTCTGAGCCCAGAGCCTGACATGGGGCTGGATCTCAAGACCCTGAGATCATGACCTGAACTGCAACCAAGAGTCAGATGTTTAACCGACTACACCACCCAGGCGCCCCTCAAAGAAGAATAATAAATGAATATATACATACATACATAAAATACATATATAACTAGCTA
>NW_027872741.1:0-250 GCF_054177405.1 Leptonychotes weddellii | reverse complement strand
TGAGTGGGAAGTGTGCAGAGACTGCTTGTGTATACCCTACTCCCCTACACATACAACCTTCCTCACTGTCAACATCCTGCACCAGAGTGGTGTGTTTGTTACAATTACCATATCCACATGTTCTCACCCAAAGTGCATAATTTACATTGGTGTAGGGTTCTCTCTTGGTATTGTTCATTCTGTGGGTTTTGACAATGTATAATGATATGTGTCCTCATTTAGTATGTTACAGGTTGGTTTCACTGTTCTA
>NW_027872740.1:0-250 GCF_054177405.1 Leptonychotes weddellii | reverse complement strand
TCATGGAGCACTACATCAAAAACTAATGATGTACTGTATGGTGACTAACATAATAAAAAAATAAATAAACCTTAGTTTCAGCTTGTTACTGTCTTGTTTGTTTTCTAGAAAACTGGAATCTTTAATTTTTTTTTTTTTTAACTCCAAACCTAAGACTCTTAGGATAATGGTATGACTGACAGAATCTAGATGGTGGGCTGAGCCATAAACCCCTGATTAAATGCACTGTTATCATGGTTTTTCTTAGTTT
>NW_027872739.1:0-250 GCF_054177405.1 Leptonychotes weddellii | reverse complement strand
GTACTGTCGTATGGTACAAACAGCAGCTATGCTTGTGAGCACAGCATAACCCACAGAGAAGTAGAATCACTTTGTACACATCTGAAAGTAATGTGACATCGCCTATCAACTAGACTCAGATAAAAAAATTTAAGAAAAGAATGTCATTACCTAGATAATCTGAAAAATAACCATATTTATTTTTAAACAAGAAAAAAAACGAAAGCACGCAGACTCTGGACTCAGAACTAAATTCGGTCGAGGCTCCACC
>NW_027872738.1:0-250 GCF_054177405.1 Leptonychotes weddellii | reverse complement strand
GTCAGGGTATGGGGTGCCTGGTTGGCTCAGTGGATAGAGCATGAGTTTGAGCTGCACGTTGTGCGTAGAGATTATTTAAAAATAAAATCTTTTTGGGCGCCTGTGTGGCTCAGTTGGTTGGGCAACTGCCTTCGGCTCAGGTCATGATCCTGGAGTCCCTGGATCGAGTCCCGCATCGGGCTCCCTGCTCGGCGGGGAGCCTGCTTCTCCCTCTGACCCTCCCCCATCTCATGTGCTCTCTCTCATTCTC
>NW_027872737.1:0-250 GCF_054177405.1 Leptonychotes weddellii | reverse complement strand
CCCCCTGAGATGCCTTCTTAGCCAACGTGACAGAATTGAGAGAGAACAGAGAGAGAATCCTATGCTGATCTTGGGGGGACTTCCATGCTAATTTCCAAAATAACTCAGTTTTTGAGGCTAAATGGAGTTTTATTTCTCTCTTTTTAAAAGGTTTTATTTATTTTATTTGAGAGAGCGAGAGAAAGTGCAGGGGGAGGAGCAGAAGGGGAGAGAGACAGAGGGGGAAAGAATCCTAAGCAGACTCCATGCT
>NW_027872736.1:0-250 GCF_054177405.1 Leptonychotes weddellii | reverse complement strand
CTGTTTGGGCGGAGTTGCCCTGCGCCCCTGTGGCAGGGGATGGGCTCAGTCGGAATCAGTTTTGGGGGCTTTTGTTCTCTGGCGCCTTTCTCTGGTGGCATTCCGTGTCTCTTCCACGAGTCAGAGCAGAAGAGACCGTTTCCAACCCTCTGCCTCAGAGCAGAGAGACCTCAGTCTGTTCTTCAGTGAGCTCTCCAGGCCACACCGTCTCCTTTTCTGTCCCTGCTGCTATAAACTGCAGCGTCCTGGG
>NW_027872735.1:0-250 GCF_054177405.1 Leptonychotes weddellii | reverse complement strand
AGTAGGACGTAAACTCCATGAGAGTACTTTGTCTAGGTTTCTGCTATTGACCCAGAACCCTGGACGTTGTGCATAACATAGTAGACACTCAACAAAAATTTCTGGAAGGAATGAAATTAAATATTGTGGCAGTTGAAAATACACTGTATTCATTCTCTATTACTAACAGACAGTGTACCCATTTTCTTTTTTTTTTTTTATTCTTATGTTAATCCCCATACATTACATCATTAGTTCTAGATGAAGTGTT
>NW_027872734.1:0-1768 GCF_054177405.1 Leptonychotes weddellii | reverse complement strand
TAAGGACTGCAATAGATTTTCTTTCACTTGAAAGGATGTAGCCAACGCTTCTGTGTCCCACATGACTTTCCTTCAGGAAATCTCCGATTTAAGCCACAGCTCTGGGGAACATTTTTGTGGGAGCTCAGATTCACTTTGTACTTGCAGTGTTTCAGCTCAAGCAGACACTGTGGGTCTCTCTGCTTCCTGCCCCAGGATCTCCTAGATACTAAGGTGTCTTTTAGACAATGCTCATGTATGTTCTGAAAGTTGGAGGGACAAGAGCTGTGGATAAATGATCCAAACTCCAGTCCTGCAGGCTTTCCAGAGCAACCACCGCTACATGAACCCTGGTATTGCCTTTGCTCATTCTCCCTCCTCTTCTCCTTCTTGTTTACCTTCTGCTTCCTGAGATGACTTTCCAAACAAATTACCTGCACACAAGTTCTTGTCTCAAGGTCTCAGGTCAGGTGAAACCAAAATAAGAGAGGATGCCGCCGACTCATAAATCATTAGATGCCCCTAAACGAGGCAGATTCTGAATCCTCATAGTTTTTATCTCCCACTCTGTGGCACTCTTCCTAGAATATCTTCCCGGAATATCCAGCACTCGCCTCCTGTTCTCTTGGTCCAATGAGCATGATGTCAATGACATAGAGGACTTCGTGACAATCAAGGTTCCTGCAGCATTCAATGTTGACAGAGAGTGGGAAGGTTATCCCAGCCCTAGAGAAAGACAGTGAACGTGTACTGAAGTCATTTTCACAAGGGAGCAAAGGGCTTTTGTTTTGCTTTATGGATGGGACATTTGCCAGCTCAATAACCTTATGACAAGTATGAGAGGCTGTTTTATCTAATAAAAATTAGAGCTACCACTTGTTTAAATTTACAAAATCTACCAAAATATACCATAATACTCCTAATTTTTTCAAAGACCAGAAAGATGAATTAAATAGGTTATGATGGAGGTCATCATCTGTACATTTTTTAAGTGTTTGCTGGCGCAATCTCTACAATCCTCTTGGGTACCATAAGCTTCTGATTTTTTATTCTGGTCCAGGAAGGTGAGATGATTTCGGGAGCTTTCACCTGGCCCTTCCTAGCACAAGAACTCGTAACGATAGGTCAGAGAGGGATCTATCAGCTGCTAAGCATGTCAGTACCAATTACACCTGGGGGAGTCCATAGACGCACTGGACACACGATGACACAGATTTTGGTGTCAATTTCATCCCTGTGTAATTCACTTTCCACAACGCGCTCCTCCTTGGGTAAATGGGTTTCGGTCCCTTGGGGAATGTTTTGGGAACATTTATTGTAGGTAATTTGTAGTGGCATTGCAGGGTTCTTCCTCAAGGGACCCGGCTTCCCCCTCAGCTGATGGGTCTGGGCGTGAGGTTACTTGTATTAAGGCAGTTAATGTCAGCCTTTTGCTCACTACTTCTTCTGTTTGTTTGTTTTTTGGTTTTTTTTTCATGATTACAATTTTATTTTTTATTTTTTTTTATTATTTTTTTTATTCTTATGTTAATCCCCATACATTACATCATTAGTTTTAGATGTAGAGTTCCATGATTCATTGTTTGTGCATAACACCCAGTGCTCCATGCAGAATGTGCCCTCCTCAATACCCACCACCAGGCTAACCCATCCTCCCACCCCCCTCCCCTCTAGAACCCTCAGTTTGTTTTTCAGAGTCCATCATCTCTCATGGTTCATCTACCCCTCCAATTTCCCCCGCTTCATTCTTCCCCTCCCGCTACCTTCTTCTTCTTCTTTTTTTTTTCTT
>NW_027872733.1:0-250 GCF_054177405.1 Leptonychotes weddellii | reverse complement strand
CAATCGGGCAGCTGCAGGGCCAGCTCTATCCATCCTTTTGCCCTGTCCCTGACCTTCATCCTCAGCTGGACAGACGATCTGTGAGCGGGTGGTACAGTAGTATCACTCACAGGAGACTGTTCAGAGCAAGGTCTACCTGTATTGAAAGAGACCAAGGGCCACTCTTTTTTTATTTTTTAAATATTTATTTATTTATTTTTATTAACATGTAATTATTTGTTTCAGGGGCACGGGTCTGTGATTCATCACT
>NW_027872732.1:0-250 GCF_054177405.1 Leptonychotes weddellii | reverse complement strand
TTGTCTCTGTTATAGATGCCAGAGAAAGGATGAGAGAAGGTACAGAGGCAAGTATGATGGAGTTTTGAGATTCTATTCTTGCTTTACACAGAGCAGCTCTTGCTCATCAATTTCATTATGGGGCTTTGTCATTATTTAAAGAGAGGATTCATCAAAAAAAGAAAAAAATACGAAGTGGGTTCACTACCCCATTAATTATGGCAGTGAAAAAATTGCTACATAAAAGTCACAGAAATATAGTAACACAAAT
>NW_027872731.1:0-250 GCF_054177405.1 Leptonychotes weddellii | reverse complement strand
GACCTGCAGACTGGGGTGGGGGGCTGTCTTGTGAACTCTTTCCTAAGATGTTGGGTTATTGTTCCTTCTCAATGAAAGGATAGTGAAAGAAAGTCAAAGGCTTCATCGTGGGGAAGTCTTGTCTGATGTTTCCACTTTAGTTATGAGTGGGGATCACTTGGGTAATGATGGGTGGGTGGAAATTCATTCAACACTTAAGGCTACCTTTTTTTTTTTTTAACTAAAAATGGGTGTGGCTGGGACTGGTGTC
>NW_027872730.1:0-250 GCF_054177405.1 Leptonychotes weddellii | reverse complement strand
TTATATTTGTGTGGTTAATCTTAAATTATATTTTCAGGAAAAATAAACTACAGTCTACCAAATGTAAAAAAACTATCAGAAAACTAAATGTATAATCCTTCTGACACAGAAGTAATTCAAAAATATATAGATTGGGACACTTCTGGGACTCTTGTCCCCAGTGAAAAGCACTAACATTCTTATTAAAGTTTAAGCAATTTGTTCTTTTGTAGTTATTCTAAGTATAAATTATTAAATATTTACACTGCAT
>NW_027872729.1:0-250 GCF_054177405.1 Leptonychotes weddellii | reverse complement strand
GGTGATTAACATAACATAATAATAAAAAATTAAATAAATAAATAATAAAATAAAAAAAAGAAATACATATTTGTAAAGGTATAGCTACCATAGTAATTCCTCTGATGAATTGGGCGAAGTAAACTGAAAGCTCTCTGAAAAGAATTCACCATTCTAGATGCCATTAAGAACATTCATGATACATCGTAAGAGTTCAAAATAGCAACATTAACAAGACTATGGAAGAAGTTGGCTCTAATGCTCGTGGATG
>NW_027872728.1:0-250 GCF_054177405.1 Leptonychotes weddellii | reverse complement strand
GGGGAGCAAACAGGACCACGTAGAGTCGAGTCTGGGGTCACACAGGCAGGAGTGAATCCTAGCTCTGCCCGTTCTTGGCTATGTGATGTCAGGCAACCTCTTTGAGCCTTAGTTTCTTCATCAGCAAAATGGGAGTAATAATGAAACCCCCTCACAGGAGTGCAGCTCAGTGCTTGGCACACTGTCTAATACATTAGTAACACGATACATTATTTTTGTCCTGCTTACGAAAGTGCTTTGGAAACTACAG
>NW_027872727.1:0-250 GCF_054177405.1 Leptonychotes weddellii | reverse complement strand
GAGAGAAACTTCTCGGAGGAAAGGGCATGAGCATTCATGAATGTGATAAACGACACTGCAGATAACTGTTCTGGGGAAAATCCTGCTTGGCTTTTGTTTTAGATATATGAGTTTCCTAGATGAGTGAATTGCATGTAAGCTAAGAGAGCTAAGACTCGTGAAATCATTTCCCATGGTTCTGACCTTGTTGGGCAGCTCTCTTCTATGTTCTATTCACTTTGCTAAATGTTGAGGTCACAAAACATATTAG
>NW_027872726.1:0-250 GCF_054177405.1 Leptonychotes weddellii | reverse complement strand
CCCCCCGGTCTTTCTGTGATCCCAAGGGTCCTGAGCCCACACTGTCCCACGAGGGCTCCCCGCCCCCCCTGCTTAGCCACTGGAGCGACGTCCCTCTGGAGCCATCTTCTAAAAGTTCCAATCTGTACTCCGCGGCTCTATCACTTGCCAGAAGCGGTCTACGGAGGCCCCTCCCCCGCCGTCTATCCTCCCGAATATCACCTCGGATTCACTTCTCCGCACGTCCTACCTTCCAGAAAGTGGTCGCTTT
>NW_027872725.1:0-250 GCF_054177405.1 Leptonychotes weddellii | reverse complement strand
TTTTCATGGAGTCCCCTGTGATGCAACTCATGGAGCCCAGGTCAGCCTCTGTCCTTCTATGTGATTCAAGAACCTCTTCCACTTTTCTCTCTCAGTGCCCCCATGTCTGAGATGACTGTGCTATTTTTCTCCCTCTCTCAGGGTTATTGTTGGGAGGGAGGGAAGGAAGGCTGAGGCCAGGACACGAAGGCCCTCCAAGCGGTGACATGGGTTGCCAGGGGAAAGTCCCTTTGGCTGGAAGACATGGCCA
>NW_027872724.1:0-250 GCF_054177405.1 Leptonychotes weddellii | reverse complement strand
GTAGTGTTACGTTAGTGTCAGGTGTACGACGTAGTGATTCCGTAAGTCTGCGCACTGTGCTGCCCACAAGTACAGCTACCGTCCGTCACCGTGCGGTGCTGTTACAGTGCCTTTGACTCTATATTCCCTGTGCTGTACCTCTCACCGCATGACTTACTCATTCCATAACTGTAAGCCCGTACTCCCACTGCCCTTCATCCATTTGACCCATCCCCCCACCTCCCTCCCCTCTGGCAAACGTCGGTTTGTT
>NW_027872723.1:0-1768 GCF_054177405.1 Leptonychotes weddellii | reverse complement strand
TGCATCTATTGAGAGGATCATATGGTTCTTGTTCTTTCTTTTATTAATATATTGTATCAGATTGATTGATTTGTGGATGTTGAACCAATCCTTTTAATGTACTGTTGGATCCTATTGGCTAGTATTTGGTGCGAATTTTTGCATTCATGTTCACCAGGGATATTGGATTGTAATTCTCCTTTTTGATTTGGTCTTTGGTTTTGGGATCAAGGTAATTCTGGCCTCATAAAATAAGTTTGGAAGTTTTCCTTCCATTTCTATTTTTTGCAACAGTTTCAGAAGAATAGGTATTAATTCTTCTTGAAATGTTTGGTAGAATTCCCCTGGGAAGCCATCTGGCCCTGGGCTCTTGTTTTTTTGGGAGATTTTTGATGACTGCTTCAATTTCCTTAGTGGTTATGGGTCTGTTCAGGTTTTCTATTTCTTCCTGGTTCAGTTTTGTAGTTTATACACCTCTAGGAATGCATCCATTTCTTCCAGATTATCTAATTTGCTGGCATAGAGTTGCTCATAATATGTTCTTATAATTGTTTGTATTTCTTTGGTGTTGGTTGTGATCTCCTCTCTTTCATTCATGATTTTATTTATTTGGGTCCTTTCTCTTTTCTTTTTGGTAAGTCTGGAAGAGGGTTTATCAATCTTATTAATTCTTTCAAAGAATAAGCTCCTAGTTTTGTTGATCTGTTCTACTATTCTTTCATTTCTATTTCATTGATTTCTGCTCTGATCTTTATTATTTCTCTTCTCCTGCTGGGTTTAGGCTTTATTTGCTGTTCTTTCTCCTTTAGGTGTAGGGTTAGGTTGTGTATTTGAGACCTTTCTTGTTTCTTGGGAAAAGCTTGTATTGCTATATACTTTCCTCTTAAGACTGCCTTTGCTGCATCCCAAAGATTTTGAACAGTTGTGTTTTCATTTTCATTTGTTTCCATGAATTTTTAAAATTCTTCTTTAATTTCCTGGTTGACCCATTCATTCTTTAGTAGGATGCTCTTTAGCTTCCATGTATTTGAGTTATTTTCATTTTCCTCTTGTGATAGAGTTCTAGTTTCAAAGCATTGTGGTCCAAAAATATGCAGGGGATGATCACAATCTTTTGGTACCAGTTGAGACCTGATTTGTGACCTAGGATTTGATCGATTCTGGAGAATGTTCCATGGGCACTAGAGAAGAATGTGTATTCCGTTGCTTTGGGATGGAATGTTCTGAATACATCTGTGAAGCCCATTTGGTCCAGTGTGTCCTTTAAAGTCTTTATTTCCTTGTTGATCTTTTGCTTAAATGATCTGTCCATTTCAGTGAGGGTGGTGTTAAAGTCCCTACTATTATTGTATGGTTGTGGATGTGTTTCTTTGCTTTTGTTATTAATTGCCTTATATAATTGGCTGCTCCCAATATAGGGGCATAGATATTTTCAATTGTTAGATCTTCTTGTTAGATAGACCCTTTAAGTATGATATAATGTTCTTCCTCATCTCTTATTATAGTCTTTGGTTTAAAATCTAATTTTAAGGATTGCCACACCAGCTTTGTTTTGGTGTTCATTAGCATGGTAAATGGTTTTCCGCCCCCTCACTTTCAATCTGAGGGTGTCTTTGGGTCTAAAATGAGTCTCTTGCAGACAGCATATCAATGGATCTTGTTTTTTTAACCAATCTGATAGCCTGTGTCTTTTGATTGGGGCATTTAGCCCATTTATATTCAGGGTAACTATTGAAAGATATTAATTTAGTGTCATTGTTTGCGTGTAAGGTGACTGTTACTGTATATT
>NW_027872722.1:0-250 GCF_054177405.1 Leptonychotes weddellii | reverse complement strand
AGTCAGATTATCAGTGCAACCCAAGTGCCCATCAATAGATGAATAGATAAAGAAAATTGGTATATATACCAATGGAATATTACTCAGCCATAAAAAAGAATGAGATCTTGCCATTTGCAACAACATGGATAGACCTAGAGGTTTTAATGCTAAGTGAGATAAGTCTGAGAAAGACAATACCACATGATTTCACTAAGATTGGAATTTAAGAAATAAAACAAAGAAAGAGACAATGAAAGGAGATAAACTT
>NW_027872721.1:0-250 GCF_054177405.1 Leptonychotes weddellii | reverse complement strand
TGGTGATGGTGGTGATGGTGGTGGTGGTGGTGATGGTGATGATGGTGGTGGTGGTGGTGATTGTCATGGTGGCAGTGATAGCGGTTGTGGGGATGGTGGTGAGGGCAGTGGCATCCAGTGTCCAAGACTAGTAATACTATGGTCTGCTTAGTTATCTGGGTTTGGCAGTGGAGAAGACAGCAACCTTCTCTCTAGGCTGGTTTTGTGCCGGTGGTTCTGGCTGCATAGTAACCTTTGTTTCTACTCATTT
>NW_027872720.1:0-250 GCF_054177405.1 Leptonychotes weddellii | reverse complement strand
GGTGGTTTTCAAATCCTATTGCCATGAAAGACCAAAAAAGGCAAGGGAACTATTTTGAAATCCGAGAGACTGAATAAAAAGGACTACTAAGTGCCAAGCATGATCTTTGATTGGATCCTGGTTCAAAAAAAAAAAAAAAGGCTGTAAAAGACATTTTGGGGACCATTGGGGAAATGAAAATATTGACTGTATGGTAGACAAGAGTGTTGCATCGATGTTCAATTTCCTGAGTGTGAACATCATATCGTGG
>NW_027872719.1:0-250 GCF_054177405.1 Leptonychotes weddellii | reverse complement strand
GTGCTTTTTTCTCTCTAATAAATAAATAAAATCCTAAAAAATAAAATAAAAGATTGAGCATGAAGGTGGACATTTTGAGTCTTTTAGACCTGGCTAGAACAATCTCCTGTATGTATATCTTTGTCACCTTCCCCCTTGTGCTCATGGCTGCAGAGGTACATGACCTCCCAGGGAGGGAGAAGGCCCACGGTGCAGGGACTCTGGGGTCCTGAGTGACCACAGGAAGGCGCTCCATCTCCCATCTGAACAG
>NW_027872718.1:0-250 GCF_054177405.1 Leptonychotes weddellii | reverse complement strand
AGGGCTCAGGACAGTGCAGGGGAGCAAGTTCACGTGACCTGTTCAAGGGACGCTCCCCGGGGACCAGGAGGGATTCCAGCCTCGCCTCAGGTTCATGGCACCGTCCTGCCTTCCAAGACTCAAGGAGAGCACATAGGATGGATTTCATGAAGAAGATGGGTTCTAGGGTTTTCTCCTTTATTCCTAGTGAAAACCATTCACATTTTCTGTGTCCTATGTCCTAGGCGTGTGCAGCGCTGTGACCCAGAGT
>NW_027872717.1:0-250 GCF_054177405.1 Leptonychotes weddellii | reverse complement strand
TTCTGGACATTTCTGCCTCTGCCCAGAGGACTTGATGGTGGCAGGCAGCGATGAGAAGCACAGAGCCTGGTGTGAGAAAGCCTGTGGTGTCAAAAGAGTTGAGATTGAAAGTAGGGATCCGAAGGGGTACGTGCACCCCGATGTTTATAGCAGCAATGTCCACAATAGCCAAACTGTGGAAAGAGCCAAGATGTCCATCGACAGATGACTGGATAAAGAAGATGTGGTATATATATACAATGGAATATTA
>NW_027872716.1:0-250 GCF_054177405.1 Leptonychotes weddellii | reverse complement strand
TTTTTTAACCATCCTGCACTGCACTGGACAAAATACCAGCAGATTTGGAAGAAATGGACCCACTCATTTCTTTTGAGTGCTGTCTCCAAAGCCAGACCAGGACCTTTTCTGAGGACCTCATGTGGATGCCACACTAACTTATACAAAATAAGGAGCATCCTCACTTAAGGAGACGAGTGTCCCATGGAGCTGTGGAGATCTTGCCTTCCTCACTCCTAAGGGATTCTAACACACTTGGGCAACACTGATC
>NW_027872715.1:0-250 GCF_054177405.1 Leptonychotes weddellii | reverse complement strand
GCGCGGAGACCCACACTCGCCTGCCCTTCCAGGCACAGGTATGGGTATATCTGGAACATTCTGATTGCTGGGCCTGTAGGGGATGGATCCATGCTGGCTGAAGATCGTGGCTGCTAAGCAGCCTAGACAGATGGCAGGAACGAGTGCTGCCCCTGTGCCCAGGCCAAGAGCTGGGGGCCTGGCAGGTCCAGCCCAGAAGAAGAGAGGCCCAGGCCATCTGCTCCCCAGGAAGCTCTCTACTTCAGCGGTG
>NW_027872714.1:0-250 GCF_054177405.1 Leptonychotes weddellii | reverse complement strand
TTAGACTAATCAGAGAATCTGAGGGAATGGTATTTGCATGGGAAAATTTACCAAAGACTTGAACAGTGTGGAAACCAGGAGTGAATCTGTTGGGAGACAATTTACCATGAATATTTGCACTTTTCTGCCTGGTTCAGATCTTGGGAGCAAAAGCACATGTTTAAATAATAAACATGCCTTAGAAGATTGAAAGAGTGTTTCTATAAAGTTAGACACCTCTGAAAAGATTTGAAAACATAAAGAATTCTCT
>NW_027872713.1:0-250 GCF_054177405.1 Leptonychotes weddellii | reverse complement strand
TTATTATCTGTTCCCACACTCCTAAATCAAGCGGTCCAGTTGAGCCTTTAAAAAGAAATACAGGGTGGGGGGTGGGAGGGATGGGGTGGCTGGGTGATAGACAGTGTGTTATGGTGAGTGCTGTGAATTGGGTAAGACTGTTGAATCACAGACCTGTACCTCTGAAACAAATAATATATTATATGTTAAAAAAAAAAAAAAGAAGATAGTAGGAAGGGAGAAATGAAGGGGGGGATATCAAAGGAGGAGA
>NW_027872712.1:0-1768 GCF_054177405.1 Leptonychotes weddellii | reverse complement strand
ATTAATGTGTTCTATCACATAGATTGATTTGCGAATGTTGAACCACCCTTGCATCCCAGGGATAAATCCCACTTGGTCATGGTGGATGATCCTTTTAATGTATTGTTGGATCCTATTAGCTAGGATCTTGTTGAGGATTTTGGAATCCATATTCATCAGGGATATTGGTCTGAAATTCTCCTTTTTGACGGGGTCTTTGCCTGGTTTGGGGATTAAGGTAATGCTGGACTCATAGAATGAGTCTGGAAGCTTTCCTTCTGTTTCTATTTTTTGAAACGGCTTCAGGAGAATAGGCATTATTTCTTCTTTGAATGTTTGGTAGAATTCCCCAGGGAATCCATCAGGCCCTGGACTCTTGTTTTTGGAAGGTTTTTAATCAATGCTTCAATCTTGTTACTGGTTATTGGCCTATTTATGTTGTCAATTTCTTCCTGTTTCAGTCTTGGCAGTTTATAGGTTTCCAGGAAGGCATCCATTTCTTCCAGGTTCCTTAATTTATTGTCATGTTGTTGTTGATAAATTTCTAATAATTGTTTCCATTTCCTTGGTTTTAGTCGTGATCTCTTTCCCTTCATTCATAATTATATTAATCTGGGTCCTTTCTCTTTTCTTTTGGATAAGTCTGGCCAGAGGCTTATTGATCTTATTAATTCTTTCAAAGAACCAGCTTCTAGTTTTGTTGATCTGATCTACTGCGTTTCTGGTTTTTAATTCATTGATCCCTGCTCTAATCTTAATTATTTCTCTTCTAATGTGTGGCTTAGGCATCGTTTGTTGCCTTTTCTCTAGTTCTTTAAGGTGTAGAGTTAGATGATGAATTCGGGATCTTTCTATTTTTTTGAGTGAGGCTTGGATGGCTATGTGTTTCCCCCTTAGGACTGCCTTTGCAGTATCCCATAGGTTTTGGACCAATGTGTTTTCATTCTCATTGGTTTCCATGAATTGTTTAAGTTCTTCCTTGATTTCCTAGTTGACCCAAACATTCTTGAGCAGAGTGGTCTTTAGCTTCCAAGTGTTTGAATTTCTTCCAAATTTTTTCTTGTGATTGAGTTACAGTTTTAAAGCATTATGGTCTGAGAATAAGCAGGGAATAATCTCAGTCTTTTGGTATCAGTTGAGACCTGATTTGTGACCCAGTATGTGGTCTATTCTGGAGAAAGGTCCATGTGCGCTAGAGAAGAATAAGTATTCTGTTGTTTTAGGGTGGAATGTTCTGTATATATCTATGAGGTCCATCTGGCCCAGTGTGTCATTCAAAGCTCTTGTTTCCTTATTGATTTTCTGCTTAGATGATCTATCCATTGCTCAGAGTGGAGTATTGAGGTCTCCTACAATTAATGTATTATCATCAATATGACTCTTTAGATGGCTGCTCCCATGTTGGGGGTGTAGATATTTACAATTGTTAGATCTTCTTGTTGGATAGACCCTTTAAGAATGATATAGTGTCCTTCTGTGTCTCTAACTACAGTCTTTAGTTTAAAATCTAATTTGTCTGATATAAGAATTGCTACCCCAGCTTTCTTTTGAGGTCCGTTGGTATGGAAGATGGATCTCCATCCCTTCACTTTCAGTCTGGATGTATCTTTAGGTTCAAAATGAGTCTCTTATAGACAGCATATGGATGGGTCCTGTCTTTTTATCCAATCTGCAACCCTGTACTGTTCTATGGGAGCATTTAGGCTGTTCATGTTGAGAGCTATTATTGAAAGATATGAATTTATTGTCATCATGTTGCCTGTGAAGTCCTTGTTTCTATAGATTATCT
>NW_027872711.1:0-250 GCF_054177405.1 Leptonychotes weddellii | reverse complement strand
CAAGAATGGAAGCATTACCTCCGTTCTTATAGCCTGTGAAGTAGGATAGAACTATTCTATTAATAATAGGACTCACATTTCATTACTCTTAAGCGACGTTCCTTCTTTTATACATATTAAGCTTCTCAAACTGTGCACGACAAAAGATCCCCACAACAAAAAAGCAGGTAATAATCAATATGCAATTCTGTTCTGTATTCTTTCTCTTTGATGTTTGTGTGTTGGATTGGGGGATGGAAAAGCTCATGGT
>NW_027872710.1:0-250 GCF_054177405.1 Leptonychotes weddellii | reverse complement strand
TTTTCTTTTTAATATTTTATTTATTTATTTATTTGAGAGGGAGAGAGAGAATGTGAGCAGGGGGAAGGGCAGAAGGAGAGAGAGAATTTCAAGGGGACTCCACGCTGAGCACAGAGCCTGATGCGGGGCTCAGTCTCACAACCCTAAGATCATGACCTAAGCTGAAACAAGAGTCAGTTGCTCAACCCACTGAGCCACCCTGGCGCCCTGGGACTTTACCTTGTTTACCTTTCATCCCTAATACCTAGTA
>NW_027872709.1:0-250 GCF_054177405.1 Leptonychotes weddellii | reverse complement strand
GACATGGGTATGGAACCCAATTTGGAGATGAGAAAACTGATGTTCAAATAACATATATAACTTGTCCATTAAAAAAAAAAGAGGGGCATGCGGAAGAACAGGACTCCAGCCAAAAGCTCCCAATGTCATTTCTCTGTCCGGCCCTGGGCTTCTACTCCATTGTTTTGCACAACCTCGATCCCAGAGCTGGCAGCTTCCCACTTCCCCTGCTCCGATGACCCTGAGCACTGCTTATCTCCTGGGTAATGCG
>NW_027872708.1:0-250 GCF_054177405.1 Leptonychotes weddellii | reverse complement strand
TTAATTAAATGAGAACTAATAAATTCTACTTTAAAAGCTCATTTTTTGTTTTATTTTTATAAAATATATTATTTAAAACAAAGTTGATTTTTAAAATGCACTAATAAACTTTATTTAGCTGAGAATATCTACATTTAAATGTTTTTTAACTTATGAAATATTTCATTGCATACATATAACTATGGATAAAATGGCATAAATAGAATCAGTGAAATGATGCTTACATACTATAAATTGGAAGTCTTCATTT
>NW_027872707.1:0-250 GCF_054177405.1 Leptonychotes weddellii | reverse complement strand
GGAGTGGGAGAGGGAGAAGCAGTCTTCCCGCCGAGCAGGGAGCCCGATGCAGGGCTCGATCCCAGGACCCTGGGATCATGACCTGAGCCAAAGGCAGACGCTTAACGACTGGGCCACCCAGGCGCCCCTGTGTCATTCCTTTCAATTATTATGAAGGCATGCACATTTATACTTGATTGCATCTTAATATTCTGCTTAAGTTATACGTTTAAGCTTTAGTTTTCCTTAAACACCCCTTTAAAAAAAAGTT
>NW_027872706.1:0-250 GCF_054177405.1 Leptonychotes weddellii | reverse complement strand
TCATTCCCTCCCACACACAGAGAGCATGTGTACTTAGTTGAAAATAGTAGAGTCAGGCAAACAGTAGCTCCCAAACCTTAAAATAGACATTTTTTTGTGTGTCCTTTAATTGATACTTGTCAGCAACAGGGAAGGTAACGCTGAGAAGCGGTCGTTATAAAAAATCAGAGTAACACACAATCGGAGGGACTCTTCCCCAGAATTCCCCTCCATCATGCCTGGGAGATAATTAAGTTTGATGCTGTGTGTA
>NW_027872705.1:0-250 GCF_054177405.1 Leptonychotes weddellii | reverse complement strand
GACCTGAGCCGCTGCCGGCCCCTCATCCCGAGAACCGAGGCAGAACCTGAAGAGCGGAATGGGCATGAGCAACCTGGACAGGAATGAGGTGCACAGTTTCTATCTTACGGACACAAGATAGTTTTTTAAAACCTCTGGACAGTGCCAAAACAAACGGAAGAAGACTCATGCTCCTCATTTCACATAGCTGGTTACATCCCCTCTCCTGTCTTGTGATGGATCCAGGTTTCTGATAGGTATAAAATACTCT
>NW_027872704.1:0-250 GCF_054177405.1 Leptonychotes weddellii | reverse complement strand
GGAGAAGCAGGCTCCCCGCTGAGCAAGGAGCCCGATGTGGGACTCGATCCCAGGACCCTGGGATCATGCATGACTTGAGCTAAAGGCAGATGCTTAACTGACTGGGCCACCCAGATGCCCTGGGCTGCCTTTCTTTGTGGTGATACGCTTTCCATAGAGCGTGAACATGCTTTACGTGCCTTTGCACTTGCTATATGCATCTGTCTGTCTATTTCGTAGATGGTTGCCTCTGTGTGTGTGTGTGCGTATG
>NW_027872703.1:0-1768 GCF_054177405.1 Leptonychotes weddellii | reverse complement strand
GATTACAATTGTTAGATAGACCCTTTAAGAATGATATAGTGTCCTTCTGTGTCTCTAATTACAGACTTTAGTTTAAAATCTAATTTGTCTGATATAAGAATTGCTACCCCAGTTTTCTTTTGAGGTCCACTGGCATGGAAGATGGATCTCCATCCCTTCACTTTCAGTCTGGATGTATCTTTAGGTTGAAAATGAGTCTCTTGTAGACAGCATATGGATGGGTCCTGTCTTTTTATCCAATCTGCAACCCTATGCCATTTTATGGGAGCGTTTAGGCCATTCATGTTGAGAGTGATTATTGAAAGATATGAATTAATTGTCATCATGTTGCCTGTGAAGACGTTG
The DNA here is from genome assembly GCF_054177405.1 of Leptonychotes weddellii. NCBI lineage: Eukaryota > Metazoa > Chordata > Mammalia > Carnivora > Phocidae > Leptonychotes > Leptonychotes weddellii. The sequence continues at coordinate 1,423 of NW_027872703.1, read as the reverse complement.
TTTTTATAGATTGTCCCTGTAAATTTCTGTTGTAGATCACTCTTGGGGTCTTTCTCCTTATAGAACCCCCGCTTAATATTTCTTGCAGGGCTGGCTTAGGGGTCACATATTCTTTCAGATTCTGCCGGTCGTGGAAGTTCTGCATCTCTCCATCCATTCTAAATGAAAGCCTTACCAGATAAAGTATTCTTGGCTGTATGTTCTTCTCATTTAGTACCTTGAATATGTCTTGCCAGGCCTTTCTGGCTTGCCAGGTCTCTGTGGATAGGTCTGACATTATTCTGATGTCCCTCCCTCTGTACGTAAGGAATCTCTTCCCCCTAACTGCCTTAAGATGGTTTCCTTGGTTCTAAGATTTGCAAGTTTTACTATTACATGCCAGGGTCTTGACCTGTTTTCCTTGAGCTTGGGAGGGGTCCTCTCTGCCTCTAGGATGCGAATGTTTATTTCATTCCCCAGATTAGGGACGTTCTCAGCTACGATTTGCTCAAATACATCTTTTAGTCCTCTCTCTCTCTCCACTCCCTCTGGGATTCCAATTATTCTGACATTGGAATGCTTCATGGTGTCACTTATTTCTCTAATTCTATTTTCATGGATTCTGAGTTGTTTTTCCCTGGCCTCCTCTTTTCCCTTTTTATCTATTATATTGTCTTCCAGGTCGCTTATTCACTCTACTGCCTCAGTTATCCTAGCTGTTAGATTATCTAGATTGGATTGGATCTCATTGATAGCATTTTTAAGTTCTGCCAACTCACCTTTCATTTCTGCGCTTGGAGACTCTATGTTGCCATTAATTGATTTCTCCATTCTAGCCATTGTCTTCACAATTGCTAGCCAGAATTCCAATCCGACATCTTGGTTATATCTGCATCCATTTGTAAATCTGCAGCATAAGTCATAATCTCTGAGTCTTTTCTATTTTGGGGGCTCCTCCTCCTAGTCATTCTGTTGATGGGTGTTTGAGGGAATGTATAGAGTCCAAATTATTGACCAGAACCCAAGCAAGATGCACCTGTTTTCTTGGGAACTTAAGGTTCCTGGCTTCTTGTTTTCCCAGCCTGTCTTCTGCGGGAGGAGCCTGCTGCACTGTTACTCAGGCAACCCTGTTTGGGCGGAGTTGCCCTGTGCCCCTGTGGCGGGGGATGGGCTCAGCGGGAATCAGTCTTCGGGGCTTTTGTTCTCTGGCGCCTTTCCCTGGCAGCTTTCCACGTCTCTTCCACGAGTCAGAGCAGAAGAGACCGTTTCCAACCCTCTGCCTCAGAGCATAGACCTCAGTCTGTTCTTCAGTGAGCTCTCCAGGCCACACCATCTCCGTTTCTGTCCCTGCTGCTATAAACTGCAGCGTCCTGGGTTGTGCACCTCTCCGCAGCGCTCCCAGTCCTGCCTCCAGGTCGGGGCATGTCTCTGCCCTTTGTGCTTC
>NW_027872702.1:0-13147 GCF_054177405.1 Leptonychotes weddellii | reverse complement strand
CTGCCTGTGTTCTCCTTTAGGATTTTGATGGACTCCTGTCTCACATTTAGGTCTTTCATCCATTTTGAGTCTGTTTTTGTGTGTGGTGTAAGGAAATGGTCCAGTTTCATTCTTCTGCAATGTGGCTGTCCAATTTTCCCAACATCATTTGTTGAAGAGACTGTCTTTTTACCACTGGACATTCTTTCCTGCTTTGTCGAAGATGAGTTGACCATAGAGTTGAGGGTCCATTTCTGGGCTCTCTATTCTGTTCCATTGATCTATGTGTCTGTTTTTGTGCCGGGACCATACTGTCTTGATGATGACAGCTTTGTAATAGAGCTGGAAGTCCGGAATTGTAAGGCCACCAGCTTTGCTTTCTTTTTTAACATTCCTTTGGCTATTTGGGGTCTTTTCTGGTTCCATACAAATTTTAGGATTATTTGCTCCATTTCTTTGAAAAAAGTGGATGGTATTTTGATAGGGATTGCATTAAATGTGTAGATTGCTCTAGGTAGCACTGACATTTTCACAATACTTGTTCTTCCAATCCATGGAAAATGGAACATTTTTCTTCCAATCCATGGAACATGGAACATTTTTCTTCCAATCCATGGAACATGGAACATTTTTCTTCCAATCCAAGGAACATGGAACGTTTTTCCATTTTTTTGTGTCGTCCTCAATTTCTTTCTATTTCTCTATAGTTTTCTGAGTACAGATCCTTTGCCTCTTTGGTTAGATTTATTCCTACATATCTTATGGTTTTGGGTGCAATTGTAAATGGGATCAACTCCTTAATTTCTCTTTCTTCTATCTTGTTGGTTTATAGAAATGCAACTGATTTCTGGGCATTGATTTTATACCCTGCCACTTCACTGAATTCCTGTATGAGTTCTAGCAGTTTTGGGGTGGAGTCTCTTGGGTTTTCCACAAAAAGTATCATATAATACCTAGCTTCTTAAATGCTCTGTGGACCAGTTTTAAAGTATTACTGTTTCGCTCATTAATTAATGAGTTGAGTATAATTTTTGACATGTTTTCATTTTATATTTGTACAAGGGACATGTTTTTCAAACTTTTGAAATTTATGCTTTAATAGCTCCTCCTCAAATTAATAAGAATTTCTTATTAATTGTCAGTATAATTTAAGTTGGTGCAATCACTCTTGACAACAATTTGGTATTTATATTATAAAATAATCCATAGATTCTATAAAATCCTAACCAAAATCAAATAGGGAATTTTGTGGAGGTTGATAAACTGATTCTATAGAGGTAAAAGATCAAACTAAACAAGAAGAATAAAGAGTAGATATTTGCCCTACCTGATATCAAGACCTATTATCATGCTACTGCAATTAAGGCATTATGAAAGTGGCACAAAGAAAGACAAATTGAGTAGTGAAATAAAACAGTTGAGAAATTGACTCATGTATATAATATATAACAAAGGTAGTATGACAGATCAATAGAGATAACAAAATATTCAATAAATGGATTTTTAAATGGTTATCCAAAAAGGCAGAAAGAAAGAAGAAAGAAAAAGGAAGAAAGAAGAAGAAAGAAAGAAAGAAAGAAAGAAAGAAAGAAAGAAAGAAAGAAAGAGAAGAAAGAAAGAAAGAAAGAGAAGAAAGAAAGAAAGAGAGAGAGAGAGAAAAGAAAGAAGAAAAAGAAGAGAAATGAAAAAGAAAAAAAATAAGAAAAAGAATTACATTGGACCCCCATCTCATACCATATGGGTTGAATTATGTCCAGACAGGTTAAGGAAACTTTTGAATTCCTATGAAAAAAATAATAGTGAATACTTTTTTGACCTTTGAATAGTCAGAGTCCTTAAGATATGAAAAGTAATAACATCATAAAATATGAATAAAATATTTGCCTGGAAAAGTAAAGTGTAAATCAATAAATAACTTCCCTGATGGGCTCAGAATATTCATTTAGCTCAATTTATAAAGTTTAAATTTTCATTTTAAAGAGAACGAAAAACAAATTCACAATTAAGAAAAGATATTTGGATACAAAACCAATAAAGTTTAAAAATCAAGAATATATGAAGAATCCTTAACAAATCAATTATTAAAAAAGTAAAAAACATGTAGCCAGAAATTATGAAATGACAGAAAAGGAACTTTATTGGCTAATAAACTTAGAAAGAAGTTTTCAACCTCATCAGTACTCAAGAAAATGCAAATAAGACTACAGTGACATAATATTTTATATCCATTTGGTTGGAAAAATCAAGAATGACACATAATAATGCCAAATGTTGAAGAGAACATGAATCAAAGGATTTCTTAATTTGGTGAAGTGTAAGTTGGTGACATCACTTTGGTAAACAATTTGACATTACCTAATAAAACTGAATATTCATATATTGGCAGTTCAGCCATTCCACTCCTAGGTAAATGCCATAGAGAAACTTACACACATGCACTAAGATGCATGTACAAGAATGGCTAAAAAAAAAAAGCACTATTCCTGAGAGCACAGAGAAAAACCAGAAGTAATTCAAATATCCACTTACAGGGAAACGGGTAAATTGTAGCAATTTATGCAATGAAATATTGCAGTAAAAGTTAATGAATTATGGCTATAAGCAACAATATGGATGGATCTTAGTAACAGAATGCTGAATGAAAGATGCAAGTCTAAAAAGACTACAATATGTGCAGCATGGTAGCCACTTTTAAGTTCAAAAATAACTAAAACCAAACAATAACTTATTTAGGAATACACATACATCTGTTAAACTATATTTTTTAAGAGCAAGAAAATGATTTATCCAAAGGATACAAAAATACTGATTCAAAGGGGCACATGCACCCTGATGTTTATAGCAGCATTATCAACAGTAGCCAAATTATGGAAAGAGCCCAAATGACCATCAACTGATGATGGATAAAGAAGAGGTATAGAAGATACATATATATATACATATATGAATAATAATATATCCATTTTGGATCCATATTCTATTTCCATATATATAATATTCCATTGTGTGTGTGTATATATATATATATATACTTACACACATACACACACAATGGAATATTACTCAGCTATCAGAAAGAATAAAATTTTGCCATTTGCAATGACATGGATGGAGCTAGAGTGTGTTATGCTAAGAGAAATAAGTCAATCAGAGAAAGACAAATACCACATGATTTCACTCCTGCGGAATTTATAGGGGAAGGGGGAAAAAAAGAGAAAGAGGGAAGCAAACCACAAGAGACTCTTAACCATGGAGAACAAACTGAGGGTTGCTGGAGGGGAGGTGGGTGGGGGATGGGCTAGATGGGTGATGGGCATTAAGGAGGGCACTTGTTGTGTTGAGCACTGGGTGTTGTATGTAAGTGATGAATCCCTAAAGTCTAGTCCTGAAACCAATTTTACCATATGTGTTAATTTAAATAATGTGTGCCACAAACTAAGAACTACAACTAAACTAATTATGAGCCTCTGGGGATACAAGAAATTCTTAAATATCTTATATTTATAAAAAAACAGAGGTAAGAGGGACTTGAGGTTACTATGTGAGAAGAAATCTCCATATTATACCAAGTAAGTGTATGAATCAAATCTTTAGCCCAGGGAGGAATTGGTAGAGAGCCATAGAGAACAGGATTAGCAAGCTTGGATGGGAGCAGAGACACATGGAAAGCCTTTTCTGATGTAAGAAATACCGGGTGAAAAGGGAAAAATTGTGTGAGAAAAAGTATAGTACATTCAGGGACTTCAAAGAAATTAAAATGGCTAAAGTACCAGGTAATAGCAATATGTGAAAACAGAAAGATAGAAAAGAAGCCAGATAATCAACAGAACTTGAATAGAAGTCAAGATATGTATTAATAAACAGTGACAATAATATTATCAGGAGGAACCGCTTACTGAAAATGCCCAGACACTATACTGAGCACACAGATGTATTACCAACTTAATTTTCAAGGCAAACCTTTAGCAGGTACTATTAATATCTCCATTTTACAGATTAGGAGACAGAGGCATTTGTCCAAAGTCACACAAATAGTAACTGGTGGACCTAGTTTCACAGCCAGGCAGTCTAACTCCAGAGCCCACACACTTAACCCTGATTATATATGAGTTTAACCAAGAGAGAAAAGTTATATGAATCAAATTTACCTTTTTTGCTATTTTTTATTGAGATATAACTGACATATGACATTACGCTATTTTCAAGTATACAAAATAATGATGTGATATCTGTTTATACTGTGAAATAATCATCACAATAAGGCTAGATAACATCCATTATCATACATAGTTATGAAATTTTTTTCTTGTGAGAACTTTTAAGATCTACTCTCTTGGCAACTTTCAAACATGCTATATATTAATATGTAGATAAGCTATAATAAATATGCTACACAGTATTATTAAGTGTAGTCACCATGGTGTACATTACAACCTTGTGACATTTATTTTATAGCTGGAAATTTGTACTTTTTTGTCACCTTTACTACAAATTCAGTTTTTATTTCTTAAATTGTTTTTTTTCTTAAATTGTTTTTTTCTGATTATAGTATGCAAAACAGATTATAAAATATACTACCAAAGCTGATAGACATTTTAGGAATTTTTTGGATAACATTTATTTACACATGCAAAAAAATGCTTAACAATTTCAGTTTCAACTACTTCAGTAAATAAATATTATTCTCTAAGACTGTATCATGTTACTAGATATGGCAGACATGGAAATGTGGCACCCCAGCCCCCCTCCATCAATAACTGCTGATAATTTCCAGCTCTCAGCTGCTTCAGGGTCTGTCTCAGGTGCAATGAGACACCCTACCTGGGGTCACACCTTTCTCAGGGCAGCCCACAACCCAAACTCCCTATCAGGATCTGCTTCTAGAGAATTTAACCAGAGACACTTGACAATTACTGTTTTTAGATTGTTGATGAGTTTAATGGTTCCTCAACCTGATCAAAAAGCAAGCAACTGGGGCACCTGGGTGGCTCAGTCGGTTAAGCGACTGCCTTCGGCTCAGGTCATGATCCTGGAGTCCCTGGATCGAGTCCCGCATCGGGCTCCCTGCTCGGCAGGGAGTCTGCTTCTCCCTCTGACCCTCCTCCCTCTCATGCTCTCTGTCTCTCATTCTCTCTGTCTCAAATAAATGAATAAATCTTTAAAAAAAAAAAAAAAAGCAAGCAACTGATTATGATTAAATCAGCAACAAATTGATAACATCAAATTGTTTATTACCAGAAAGATTTCAAAGTAATCAAGGATTTTGCTTCTGACAATGTGGTAGAAGAGATGTCCTATACACCCTCCCAAAAGGAAATGCACACACAGACACACAGATACACACACACACTACCATCACCACCACACCACACCACTTTTTAACATGTATGGCTTAACTAGTAAGAAAGTAAGTAAGGGAAATCCTTAGAAGCCAGAATTAGAATCCAGCAAAGTAAGCTAGCATTAAAGCTGTTGCTCACCCTGGTGCTTTGATGGTACAGAGTTTGTATTTTGACAGGCAGGAAACCTGTCAAAGAAATCCCCCAAAAAGAGCTCCACAGAAATCCCCATTAAAAAAACAGAATTCCTGGGCGCCTGGGTGGCTCAGTTGGTTAAGCGACTGCCTTCGGCTCAGGTCATGATCCTGGAGTCCCGGGATCGAGTCCCACGTCGGGCTCCCTGCTCGGCGGGGAGTCTGCTTCTCCCTCTGACCCTCCCCCCTTTCATGTGCTCTCTCTCTCAAATAAATAAATAAAATCTTTTAAAAAAAAAAAAAAAACAGAATTCCTGAAAGACAGCATCATGAGTGCATGAAGTAAGAAAAAATCCCGTAGAGAAGAAGAAGATGGTGAATGCACTTGGCCATCTTGGCCAGGGTTCTGATTGGTATTGAAAGGAAGAAAGAGACTGAGACTTGCTGTACTGATTTCCTAGAGTTGCCATAACAAAACATCACAGACTGGGTGACTTAAACAACAGGAATTTATTTTTTCATGATTCTGGAGTCTGGAAATCCAAGATCAAGGTGCCAGCAGGGTTGATTTCTCCTGAGGCCTTTCTCCTTAGATGACAGATGATACCTTCTGGCTATGTCCTCACAAGGTCTTTCCTCAAGCATCCCAGGTGTGTTCAAGTTTCCTTTCTTACAAAGACACCAGTCAGATTAGATAAGGGCCCACTCTAATGGCCTCATTTTAACTTAATTACCCCTTTAAAGGCCTTTTCCCCAAATACAGCCACATTCTGAAGTACTAAGCTAGACGGGCTTCGATATGAATTTTGCAGGACACAATTCAGCCCATAACAATTATTAACAATAAGCCTGAAATCACTGATTCCAATTCCTCACCTCTTGTTCTTTCTTGAACCTATTCCACCTTGTCACCAAATTTGCAATTATCAAGGTCACCAGTGATAGTTATATGGCACAATACAGAAATCAGGTATCAGTCCTCATCTTATGTACCCTATCAGCATTCAGTGTAGGTGATCACTTCCTCACCCTTGAATCACTTTCTTCACTTGCCTTCCAATGCACCATTCCTTTGGTTTTCCTCTTACCTCACAGTTTACCGCTTCTGAGTCTCCTTGGCTGGTTCATTCTCTTCTATTCTTAAAAATCGTCCTCTCTTATAACTATACTCAAAGTGCAATCCAGCTATATGCCCAAGATTGTCAAATTTATATATCCAGCCTAGCACCTCTCCCAAACTCATGCACTGTAATGCCTACTCAACCATTCTATTTGGATCTCTCTAGTGGACATCTCCAATTTGGCATGACCAAACCAAGCTTCCTAACTTCCCTCCCTAAAATCTCCCAATCTGAGCTGATGTCAAATCCATTCTTCTGGTGGTCAAGACAAAAGTGATATAACAATATATGGATTCTCTTTTCACTTGAGCACATATTAGTATTGTTCTCCGGAGTTCTTTGAGTAGTAACAAAATCTTTTAGCCTAAGAAAGAAAACAAAACAAAACAAAACAAAAAATGCTTGTAAAGAACATGGTCAGTCAACCCTAGCTTGCACAAATGGACCTACAGATATTTAAACTTGCTTTCAGTTTAAAATCTGTTTTCTAAGGCAAGTCATGGAAAAACAAAGCAAAACAAAACTTTCAGTGATAAATAGAAATACTGAACCCAAGTGGAAGCTCCATTCGTGTATCAATCTACAAAAATAGCTACAAAATATTTTACACCATTGAAAGCACTGTGATGTGCAAAGTCTTCTATTCTAAGGCATGACCTTTAATTAGATATGACTGCAAAAACTGCCAGATTGGATCCCTAGTGTGAGTGATGTATAGTGACACAGAGGGAAGTATTGTAAATGAAATAACCACCCACTTTCTTCTTCCCATCACCTTGTGTCTGAGAAAGAAGGTACTCTGATCTGCCTGCTAATTTTCCCAATGCCTATCCTCTCCCTTCCCCAATTAATTCCAATTATGGCATCCAGGATTCTATAAAAACTTCAGAATTGGTTTAAGGGAGAATAAAGTTTGTCCTCCAACAGTTTCTTAAAGCCACATTAAACCTCACGCTCCTCTAAAGTGGTATTAATCAGTTTTTGCTTATAATTATTTGCCCACTGCCTAGAATATAATGGATGTTCACTAATATACATGGAATTAAAAATTACTCAGCAGTAGTTGCTTCTAACACCCTGTTAGCATCCAAAGTTGACAACTATCAGCATGCAGGGGCTGGCAATCTGTGGCTACTGCCATCTGCAATCTATGCTGGGAAACAGAAACTCCTGAATAACCCTGCTCCAAAAGGAAAAACACATTTGCTAATTTGAAAATGCATGCTTCTGATTTGCTATGGATGATATGAATACTCTGGCATAACATAATTCCTCTTTATTTCCTCAACCAGAATTAATTATCATACAAGTTATTGGGCTTTTAAATCTGTGAGTCACTACTTTTCAATAAAAATATTCAACTGGACCTTAAGAAAAACAAACAACCCTTAGATTAACTAAGCTTTCTTTTGCTTTCCTTTCTAGGCCTTGGCCTGTATCCTTCAGGTCTCATTTTAGACACCACCTGAACTTTGCTCCTCACCCAAGTCTTTGTTAAGTGACACACATGTATTTTTGCTTAATGCACTCTATTCCTTTAACCCTAGACTTATTACAAGGTATGAGGTTTGCCTTTTTTAAGGGTCTCTATCTTTCAAATGGACCTTAGAGATTAAATAAGTGGTTCTATGCCATAGCACATGGAACACAGATATGTAAAAGGAGGAAAAAAGATAACTTTTAAAAATACATCATTACAAATTTAGTACATTCACATTTTGAAAGTGTATACCCTCTTATCTTAGTGCTTTGCAGGAATAATGAGCAAAAATAGACTGAATTAGACAGGAAGCTACCAAGAGCCAGATGGAATGCATCACTAATAACATCGAACTAGAAGTCTCATCAAGAGTTGATTTGAGGGCATGTTTCTTGCTATCTGTCCTCCAAAGCTGCTAGTAATAGTTTTGTTTGGCTCTAAAATTGTGAAGACAGAAACTGTATCTGTTTTGTTCAGTTGGATTGGGTTTTCAGAACCTAACACAATGTCATGTACACATATTAGGTACACAATATATTTGCGGAGTGTTGAATGAATTTCGCTATATAAAAGTTGGCTTTTTGATCTCATTATTTACATTCTTATCTGTCAAAATCATATGGTCAATTTTAAATATCTTCTGAAGATTTTCTAATTTTCCATCACCCCTTCTTCATACATTCTGATGCTGTGGTCTACTTGGAACTCTCATCTAGCAATCTCTTCCAGCCTTCCCCTTCATAGTCCACCAAAGGAGGCAGTAATAGATCATTATTTTCTTCTGTGTGGGAGAAAAGTACTATTGAAAAACTATATTTTTTTCCTTTGTGATACTTTCAGAATAACGAATGCACTTCACATAAATTACTGGTAAAATTAAGCTAAAAATGTGTACTGTAAATATCTCCTAGACCAAATAAGTCCTGAATTCAATCATCCATTTATAAGAGGGAAACAAAAATGAATATAACTCATCTCAAACAACAAATGAAATAAAGCCAAAGTAGATAACTAAGTCTACTCTAGAGATTCCACCTCTTGTTATACCTATGTCTCTGGTTTAGGAAAATTGAAAAATATGGTGGGTTTTTTTTTAAGATTTTATTTATTTATTTATTTGACAGAGAGGGCACAAGCAGGGGGAGCTGCAGAGGGAGAGGGAGAAGCAGGCTCCCTGCCGAGCAAGGAGCCCAATGTGGGGCTCGATCCCAGGACCCTAGGATCATGACCTGAGCTGAGGGCAGACACTTAGCCAACTGAGCTACCCGGGCACCCAAAAAAGTATGTTTTAAAAAACTACAAGAACGTGAGAAAAATTCCAGGACCTGGCTCACCATTTTGTACATATTCATGGAAAGCAATTATGAAGAGTCTGTTGTAAAGCCTTTATACCATTTTTGAGATTAAGATAACTTTACTAGCACGCACAGCTATATGAATAACTACAGCATGATCCTTTCAAATGATCCTGAGGCTTGTCAGCAGAACCCTGAAGGCTGTCACCTGACCTTCTAACCCCTATTAAGAGGCCTTCTAAATGTAAGGCTGTTAGGTTTTTGTTAATAGTCATTCCACATTATAAAATAGCTGATGAACTCAAGAATACTAACAGTTTGCAAACTTGCTTAAAACTAGTATTTCTGAAAATATGCATATTTCCTGCCTGCATGCATAAAAATTGAGCAAGCATTAACATACTATTAACAAGAAAGGTGTTCTTTATAAATAGAAGGAAGTTGATTTGAAATCAAATCTGACTATCGATATACCTTGTGAAAATAATTGAGAATTGAGGGCGCCTGGGTGGCTCAGTCGTTAAGCGTCTGACTTCGGCTAAGGTCATGATCCCAGGGTCCTGGGATCGAGGCCCGCATCGGGCTCCCTGCTCCGCAGGAAGCCTGCTTCTCCCTCTCCCACTCCCCCGGCCTGTGTTCCCTCTCTCGCTATCTCTCTCTCTGTCAAATAAATAAATTAAAAAAATCTTTACAAAAAAAAAATAATAAATGAGAATTGATTATACTGTAATTTTTTCCTTAATGATAGAATCACACTGTCCCTCATTTAAAGAGAAAAAAAAAAAAAGAAATGCCAATAATACTTGTAGTTTTGGCCAGCAAACTACCACAGAATAAAAACATCTCTATAAATTATATTTAACCAATATGTTGGTCGTATTCTACAATCTCAAATTCAGGCTTGGATTACAGGTCGGGAAGAGGAGGACTCTGAGGCCCACATACTGAGAATGAGGAACAAGTAGTTTTCCAGTGAGAAATAAGCAAATGGATTCCAGCAGTATAAAATAACTGATATCCACTAAAAAAGCAATATAATGATATGATATAAAATACATGATGTATATATGACATCATGTAAAATAATGAAGTTCATATTAAAGTCATATATATTATTTTCAGGGTTAAGCAAGATCTTCATGTTCCTGTATCTTAAATATCTTTATCATTAATAATACTGAAAAATGACAATAAAATTGCATTAGGACATTTTTATACTGGCACCCTTAAATTTATTTTTGAGTATCAATCTATTGAGGCAGTTGTTATTTTCAAAATTTCATTTTACATATGTCTCCAGCTATAGGAGGGGCAGACAAGCAAATTAGATCTAATTTTGTGTTAAATAAGCTGTCTTCTAGCTTAGAAAAAATTAATTAAAATCAAATGCTGGGGGGGTGGAGCAAGATGGCGGAGGAGTAGACCACCTGGATTTTGTCTGGTCCCAGGAATTCAGCTGGATAGGGATCAAACCATTCTGAATACCTACAAACTCAACAGGAGACTGAAGAAAAGAATAGCAGCAAGTTTCTGAACAGAAAAGCGAAAACTTTCTAGAAGGTAGGACATGTGGAGAAGTGAATCCGAGGCGATATTCGGGAGGATAGATGGTGGGGAAAGGGGCCTCTGTCGGCAGCTTCTGGCAAGTGATAGAGCCCCAGAGCACAAAATTAGAACTTTTAGAAGTCTGCTCCACTGAGGGATGTAGCTTCAGTGGCTAAGCTGGGGGGTGGAACCCTCGTGGGACACTGTGGTCTCAGGACCCTCGGGGTCACAGAAAGACCAGGGGTGCCTGAGTGCTGCAGAGCTCCCAGGTACCGGAGCAGAAAGGCCAGCTGCAGGGACGGAGCCAGGGCCCAGCCTCTCAGCTCAGAGTTGCCATAAACCGTGATCCGGGGCACAGTCAGGCCCCTGCTCCTCCAGCAGGGACCCAACAAGTGGCAGATCCAGAGAGACTCCATTTCCTCCCCAAGGAGGAGCGGCAGGGAGTGAACTGCAGGGATCTGCTGGGTTTGGAGACTCCATGTGGGGTCAGGTGCCACAGATAGAGACGCTCGGTCACAGGCTGGGTGAGCACAGAGTGCAGCTAGAGACCGGGGAGACGGGAGTGATTGACTACTTTTCTCTGGGGGTGCACTGAGGAGCAGGGCCCCAAGTTCTCGGCTCCTCTGGGGCAGAGATTGGGAAGCCACCATTTTCAGCCTCCAAAGCTGTACAGAGAGCTTGCAGGGAACAAAAGCTCCTGAGAGCAAACCCAAACAGATTACTTAGCCCGGACGGGCAAGGGCAGGGCAATTGTGCCTCCGGCAAAGACATTTGGGAACCACGGCAACACACCCCTGCCCCAGAAGATCAGCAAGAACAGCTAGCCAAGACCAAGTTTATCGATCAATGAGAATGGCAGAACACCAGTGCTAGGGGAACACTGCACATAGAATCCATGGCTTTTTTACTATGATTCTTTAGTCTTTCAAAGTTAATTTTTTTTAACTGTCTTTTTTTTTTTTAATTTTTCTTTTTCCCTTTTTCAACCAACATCTTATCAATGCCTTTTTTAAAAAACATTTTCTATTTTTCATATTTAGGGTCATATTCTATCCCTTCATAGTAGTTACCCTTATTTTTGGAGTTGTTCTCTCTTTAAAATTTTGAGATACAGTTTCTTCTAACAGATCAAAATATACCCTAAATCTCTAGTGTATGACTTTGTTCTAGTCTCCTGTCTGATCACATTCTCTACCTTTTTTTTTCTTTTTTTTTTAAATCCTCTTCTTTCTTTTTCAACCAATTTCTTATCAATTCCTTTTATAAAATCTTTTATAATTTTCATCTTTACAGTCACATTCCATCCCTTCATCGTATTAACCCTTATTTTTGTACATATATAAGTCTTTATTTTTTTAAAACTTTGGGAAGCACTTTCTTCTAACAGACCAAAATACACCCAAAATCTAGTGTCTAGATCTATGCACCAGCCTGATCATATTTGATCATATTCTGGTTTTTTTTTCATTTTGTTCTATTTTTGTTTATTTTTATATTTTTCTTTTTCTTTTTTTTTTTCCCTTTTTCTTTCCCTTTCTTTTCCACCGGTTTCAGGTCTTTACTGATTTGTTTAGAGTATATTTTCTGGGGACATTGTTACCCTGTTAGCATTTTGTTCTCTCATTCATCTATTCTCCTCTGGACAAAATGACAAGATGGAAAAAAATCACCTCAACAAAAAGAACAAGAGGCAGTACCAACTGCCAGGGACCTACTCAATACAGACATTAGTATGATGTCGAAACTAGAGTTCAGAATGATGATTTTAAAGATACTAGCTGGTCTTGAAAATAGCATGGAAGTTATTAGAGAAACCCTTTCTGGAGAAATAAAAGAACTAAAATCTAACCAAGTTGGAATTAAAAAGGCTATTAATGAGGTGCAATCAAAAATGGGGGTGCTAACTGCTAGGATAAATGAGGCAGAAGACAGAATCAGTGATATAGAAGACTAAATGATGGAAAATCAAGAATCTGAGAAAAAGAGAGATAAACAACTACTGGATCATGAGGGCAGAATTTGAGAGATAAGCAATACCATAAGATGAAACAACATTAGAAAAATTGGGATCCCAGAAGAAGAAGAAAGAGAGAGAGGGGCAGAAGGTATATTGGAGCAAATTATAGAAGAGAACTTCCCTAATTTGGGGAAGGAAAAAACCATCAAAATCCAGAAGGCACAGAGAACCCCTCTCGATATCAATAAAAATAGGTCAACACCCCAACATCTAATAGTAAAACTTACGAGTCTCAGA
>NW_027872701.1:0-250 GCF_054177405.1 Leptonychotes weddellii | reverse complement strand
CAGCTCTCTGGACACCCCTTAGCCCAGTCAAGTTGACATAAAATTAACCATCACACCCTAGAAGCCCGGTAGGAAGATGTGCCCAGCTCCCCCACCCCTGCTTCTGCTCCACCTCCAGCCTTCCCTAGAGCCTCATCTTTTCCAGGCTATATACTGCATTCCCAAAACCCAGCCACCTTTTCTTTTTTTTTTTTTTTTTAATTTTTTTTTTATTCTTATGTTAATCCCCATACATTACATCATTAGTTCT
>NW_027872700.1:0-250 GCF_054177405.1 Leptonychotes weddellii | reverse complement strand
TGCCATGCTGCGCGTGCAAAAGCGTCACCTTAACACATCGTATTGCTGAGCCATCAATCGATATGGTTCTCCGCGAGCAAGTTAAGGTAGAGGCCTGTCTGTTACAGAGCTACACACTGGCCGGGACCCAGCTAGCTGGACGAGGGGGGCCAGTCTGCTTGGGCGGCCGTAACAGAGGACCACAGACATTTGCTGTCCATCAGTCCAGGAGGCTGGAAGTCCGAGATCCACCTGACTGTGGGGGGACAGA
>NW_027872699.1:0-250 GCF_054177405.1 Leptonychotes weddellii | reverse complement strand
GCATTGTGGCGCAGTAGTTTTGCTTAGGGGGAGAGAAGAACAAAGAGCGGTACAACTCAATTTAAGGTTAACTGATTGCATTTGGAACAGAGTATGGGGATGTTCATGGCTTAGGGGTTGTGGAAAACAATTGAGATCTTGGTGGTGAGCAATTAAGAGGAGGCTTGTAACCTCATGAGAGAAGCAAGCTAAATGGTAGATGAACCAGAAGTTTAAAAGGGAGAATCAGAGAAAGAGACAGTAAAAAACG
>NW_027872698.1:0-250 GCF_054177405.1 Leptonychotes weddellii | reverse complement strand
TAGGGGCATTTCCATTTTCACAAATTCCAAAACTAAAACACGGCTTTTCTCTTACCTGGAGCAGATGTTAATTTGCAATGCAGAAGCCTCCATTTGTCGATGATTTTCCATTATCCTTATAATTGCCCCCGCATATAGTGCTCGATAAAGTTATAAACCTGTCCTCTGGGAACACCAAGTCAATAACAGAGCTATTGATCAGGTGGTGAAAATGGTCTCTGGCGCTCTCAAGTCGGGGCGGCCTGCCTGG
>NW_027872697.1:0-250 GCF_054177405.1 Leptonychotes weddellii | reverse complement strand
GTTTGGCTACCATGAATACTGCTGCTATGAACCTGGGTGTACAGGTACCTGTTCGAGTCCCTGCTTTTGGTACTTTTGGGTGCCTACCTAGAATTGGAATTGCTGGATCATACAGTAATGCCGTGTTTCATTCTTGGGTATATTTGGGGACAAATCTGTAATATTTTCCCTTAGATGTGTACTGAGCGTATTATATTCATTTATTCCCTAATAATCATCATTCTCTAATAATATGATGAATAATGAATCC
>NW_027872696.1:0-250 GCF_054177405.1 Leptonychotes weddellii | reverse complement strand
ATATTCCCCAAGGAAAGTTTCAAGCCTCAGATCCTTTAGTTCTTAAACTCTTGACTCATCCTCCCAGAATTGAGCTCCTTGGATTGGTGGCCTACAACTTAATTTTGAATTCTGGTTCTACCACTATCAGTTGGGAGACTGTGGAAGCCTCTCTGTGCATCAGTTTATTCATTTTGAAAATGGGGGCAGGAATGGCTCCTCTTGGATCGGGCTGTTACAAGGATTAAATGACATAAGGCACTTAGCTCTT
>NW_027872695.1:0-250 GCF_054177405.1 Leptonychotes weddellii | reverse complement strand
TTAAAACCCTAACCCCCAGTGTGATGGTATTTGGAGGTAGGGTCTTTGGGAGGTGATTAGGTCATGAAGGTGGAGCCCCCAGGAATGAGATTCATGACCTCATAAAGGAGACCCCAGGAAGCTCCCTCACCCCTTCCACCAAGCGAGGACACAAGAAGGAGGTGATTGTCCATGAACCAGAAAGCAGGGTCTCCCCAGATACCACATCTGCCAGCCCCTTGATCTTGGACTTCCCAGACTCCAGAACTGT
>NW_027872694.1:0-250 GCF_054177405.1 Leptonychotes weddellii | reverse complement strand
GGGGGGGGCGCCTGGGTGGCTCGGTTGAGTGGGTGTCTGACTCCTGATTTCGGCTCAGGTCATGATCTCTGGATCGTGAGATTGAGCCCCAGGCCAGGCTCTGTGCTCAGTGGGAATCTGCTTGAGATTCTCTCTCTCCCTCTCCCTCGGCCCCTCCCTGCTGGCACTCTCTCTCTCTCTCTCGAAATAGTATATATTCATTATGAAAATATATCTGTAAAACATAAAATAAAATAGAAGTGCCCCTGCC
>NW_027872693.1:0-250 GCF_054177405.1 Leptonychotes weddellii | reverse complement strand
CTCGGCCCTGGGCCTGAGCCTCAGTCTTTCCATCTGTAAAGTGGGCAGAACAGCAAAACCTTAGGGTTATGGTGTAGATTCAACATAGGTAACAGGCTTTGTCTAGACTGGTTCATGGTAGAGGTTGTCATTCCTATTATTGCACTGCCAGCTGTGTGACTTTGGGCAGGGTATGTAATCTCTGTGCCTCAGAATTCTCATCTGAGAGATGGACCTGCAAATGGTACCTATATAGGTTTGTTTTGAGGAT
>NW_027872692.1:0-250 GCF_054177405.1 Leptonychotes weddellii | reverse complement strand
TCTCTCTATCTCATTCTCTCTCTCAAATAAATAAAATCTTTAAAAAAAAAGAAAGAAAGAAAATACATTTAAAAGCCCTTTTGAATCATGGCCTATGGATGAGAAACAAGTTTCCTGTCAAGACTAAAGAGGTGATTAACTTATAGCAGGTAGATGTGGATCTAGAATGTGGTCCATAGAAACAAGATCTCTCTGGGGGGAAAAAAAAAAATCAGACCTCGGCTCAAGTGTCTTTATGTACGTGCATCTG
>NW_027872691.1:0-1768 GCF_054177405.1 Leptonychotes weddellii | reverse complement strand
TATTATTTTTTATAAAGATTTTATTTATTTATTTGAGAGAGAGAATGAGAGACAGAGAGCACGAGAGGGAGGAGGGTCAGAGGGAGAAGCAGACCCCCCGCCGAGCAGGGAACCCGATGCGGGACTCGATCCCTGGACTCCAGGATCACGACCCGAGCCGAAGGCAGTCGCTTAACCAACTGAGCCACCCAGGCGCCCCAGGTATAGGAAATATTTAAGCCTGTCACAAGATATTCAGGCATATTACAGAACATTTACTAGCTTCCCATGAAGAAAGATTGTGGCAGTATTCTCTCCATCCCTCGAGGAGAGTCTTTATGCAACAAGGCGCTGGGGTTTTACCTCATCTGACCTTTAATATTTAACATGGAAGCATCATGTCTGGCAGAGGCACCTGCTTCTTTCCCAGAGAGCCTCGGATGCCCAAAGAGGAGGGATCGTGAGTGCTGGCTCAACATTCAGCCCGTGCCTTTCTGAAACCTGCTCAGTTCTAAGAACAAGTAATGTCAGTGCATGTATGTAATGAGGGCTTTCAAACATGTGTGTGTTTGTGTGTGCACATGTCAATAGCAAATGAGCTGTAAGGAAAATGCCCTCATCCGAGTGGATGTCTCCCTAATGACAGGGACAGAAGGTAAGGTTTAAACCGCTGGAAGCTGCTCGGGGGAAATGCCCACGAAGACCCGGGGGGCAGCTCTATCGGCAGCAGCTGAAGCAGCAGTATTCAGACTGGAGCCTGCCTCCGAGTCAATGGCGGGCGCTTAGCACAGATGATCCGGCCTCACTGAGTGTCTGATCCTGCAGGTCTAGGGAGGGACCCCAGAGTCCGCATGTCCTACAAGTTCCCAGTGGCCACACGTTGAGACCCACTGGCCCAGAGGAATGGGTAACTAGCTCCAAATATGTCCTACCCACTTCGACATGGCTAATTGGATATGTTCCATCAAAAAGTATAACACCGTTGTTGTTTTTAATTCTACATAATAGTGTAGCAGACATCCTTAACCTCCGCTTTCCCCTAAATATTTACTCAAAAGAAATTTAGGTGAGTATTTTGAGAAGAGGAAAAAACATGGTGTGCATGAAATCCAAGCCAAAAACTGTGCAGCAAAGCTTAGTAGATCCCATGACATAACAATTTAAGAATTCTTTCTACCAATAAACAAGCAAACCACAAAACGAAACAAGATGAAAAGAAAAATGGCAAATGGGAAGAGATACCGTAACATATACCAGAGAAAGGATCATCATGTGATAAATATCAAGAGAAAAAAACATGTGAAAAAGGAAACAGAGGGTAGGGGGTAACTGGGTAATGGACATTAAGGAGGGCACTGGTATTATTTAAGACTGATGAATCACTGACCTCTGCCTCTGAAACCAGTAATACATTATATGTTAATTAATTGAATTTAAATTAAAAAAATAAAAAAAGAAGAAATGAAAATTTCAGGAAGCAACTATCAAGATACTCAACTTCTTTTGCTATGAAATTAAGTGATCATTTTTGCTGACAAAGACAGAGCAGGTTAAAGACTGAAAGTGTCTGGCTGATTAGGAGGTGGGAGTGCTAGGAATGAAATCTTGCCATTTGCAATGACGTGGATGGAACTGGAGGGTATTATGCTGAGCGAAATAAGTCAATCAGAGAGAGACATGTATCATAGACTTCACTGGTATGAGGAATTCTTAATCTCAGGAAACAAATGGAGGGTTGCTGGAGTGGTGGAGGGTGGGAGGGATGGGGTGGCTGGGTGATAGACATTGG
>NW_027872690.1:0-250 GCF_054177405.1 Leptonychotes weddellii | reverse complement strand
GGAGGGGGGTGGGAGGATGGGTTGGCCTGGTGATGGGTATTAAGGAGGGCGCGTTCTGCATGGAGCACTGGGTGTTATGCACAATGAATCATGGAACACTACATCAAAAACTAATGATGTAATGTATGGGGATTAACATAACAATAAAAAATTAAAAAAAAAAAAAGAAGTCCATGCTTGAAGCAATCACTAATAGGGGGCACTGGGACTACTTTGATGAAACTAATGGTGACCCTCCTTATGGGGCCAG
>NW_027872689.1:0-250 GCF_054177405.1 Leptonychotes weddellii | reverse complement strand
TCACAGGAGTCGACAAATAGGTTCTCTTGTCTGCCCGCCTTCTCCAGAGAGAAGTTCTTACTTGCGTTCTGTATAATGTATATTTACTCTGAAACAGTCACAAGTACACCTGTCCCACCGGGCTGGAAGAAAGCAAAAGTCCCTAATGGGAACTCCCTAGGAGGGCCACATGGCAAGGAACTGGGAGGGCCCAGAGGAGTGGAGTCCAGGCCAACAGGTGGAGGGGAACAGCGAGCCTAGAAGAGGACCC
>NW_027872688.1:0-250 GCF_054177405.1 Leptonychotes weddellii | reverse complement strand
GGTCTCTGCGGACAAAGGCTGAAAATGAAAACCCTCTTTCCCCCGATCACAGTCATGGGGGAGCTACAGAATTGGAGATGAATGGTCACTGCAGTAGAGTTAGGATGGGAAATTGTCCTTCATAAAGGAAAGGCGAGGAAAGGGCTATCATGGGATGTGAGCAAAGGGCCATCATGGGATATGAGGAAAGGGCTCTCACAGGGTGTGAAGAAAGGGTTATCATGGGATATGAGGAAAGGGCTCTCACGGG
>NW_027872687.1:0-250 GCF_054177405.1 Leptonychotes weddellii | reverse complement strand
TTTAGAATATTGTGATAAGTTGTTCATGAAATACGTTTAAGAAAAATGCTGACACACTAGAGCAGTTTATGCCTAGAAGTAAAAGAAAGATGTAGAAAATTAAAGCCAGGAAACTTATGCAGTTTGGGGGACAATGAAGATGTTTAATAAGAAGAGACACTTAAGAGTGACAATTGCAAACACATATTTGAAGGGAGGACATTTGGACAAGGACTTGAATGTGTTCTATCTTGTGTCATGAAAAAAACAA
>NW_027872686.1:0-250 GCF_054177405.1 Leptonychotes weddellii | reverse complement strand
CCACCCCAAGTGGCACACGTCACGTGCTCTCACATAACACGCTGTCAGGTATTGCTGGAGCAGCGCCAGGTGATTAGACTTCCAGGCGTGTGACGCCGGAAGAAGGGAATCAGACAAATGGAATGGTCTGGAATTCGCACTGCACTGCACCACACTGTGCAAAGTTCTCCAAAACTGCCTGTTGTACTCGCCATGCTAACTAATGACGCAATTCCATTCTCGCGGTCTGATGACACCTGATGCCCTAGTT
>NW_027872685.1:0-250 GCF_054177405.1 Leptonychotes weddellii | reverse complement strand
AGTCATTGTGGCTTTCTGAACTCCTAGATTCATGACTTCTGTCAACACATATTTAATTAGGATGTCCTGTGTGGCGGTCAGACTTCTAAGTGCAGGAAGTAAAATGGTGACCAAAGAAAAGGACTTTCTTCTCTTAGAAGTTTGATTATAGTTGGAGACAAACATTTAATCAATTCATAGTTAAGGAAAGGGCTAGAAAGTGATAGTACATGGGCCATGTATCCTATGGAAGCAAAAGGTGACCTGATTT
>NW_027872684.1:0-250 GCF_054177405.1 Leptonychotes weddellii | reverse complement strand
TTATTTTTCCCTTTTTAAGTATATGGCATTGGATAAAGAATTTGAGCTTGGCAATTGTTTTATTTCAGTACTGGCAAAAGCTCTGAGACCAAAATAAAAGAAGATTAGTGACAAATAAATCCTATTTGGGGAGAAAAACTTCCCCCTTGGGAAGATAAAGAAAATGAAGTCAATATATAGTGAAGCAAGATTTCAAATAGCCAAATTCTTGGGCAGAGGACAGATATTGAATAAGATATAATTAAAGGTA
>NW_027872683.1:0-250 GCF_054177405.1 Leptonychotes weddellii | reverse complement strand
TAGTAAAATAAAGGCTAAAATTTTGTGAAAAATATAAATAAAAAATTTTTAAAAATAAAATTATATAAATTATATAAACTTACAATTAAATGATATTGAAATAAAGATAATAAATATAAAATAAAATAAAATCTTTCAAAAGAAAAAAGAGAATCGACTTGAGCGCTCATAATTTAAGATACCATTTTTCCCTATTGTTGGGCATTCATACTGTTTCCATTTTTTTTGGCCCTTCAGAGACTGCTGCAAT
>NW_027872682.1:0-250 GCF_054177405.1 Leptonychotes weddellii | reverse complement strand
CCTGAAACATCTCTTTTTCTTTTCTTTTATGTAAAACCGATTAAATAACATAATTATGAAACAAGTACATTTGACATAAAAGTATTTTTTAAAAAACCAAACCACTTGGTTCAACATCTGCAAATCAATCAATGTGATACATTAACAAAAGAAAGAACAAGAATCATATGATCCTCTCAATAGATGCAGAAAAAGCTTTTGACAAAGTACAGCATCCTTTCTTGATCAAAACTCTTCAGAGTATAGGGAT
>NW_027872681.1:0-250 GCF_054177405.1 Leptonychotes weddellii | reverse complement strand
TTTTTTTGTTTTTTTTGTTTTTTTAAGATTTTACTTATTTGACAGAGAGCACAAGCAGGGGGAGTGGCAGAGGGAGAAGCAGGCTCCCACTGAGCAGAGGACTCAAACTGGGGCTCAATCCCAGGACCCTGGGATCATGACCAAAGCTGAAGGCAGATGTTTAACCGACTGAACCACGCAGGCACCCTGAAAAAGTTCTTAAAGTCTACTCGTTCTCCTTTATGTAGAGCTCAAATAATGATTGCAGCAG
>NW_027872680.1:0-1769 GCF_054177405.1 Leptonychotes weddellii | reverse complement strand
TTTTTTTTTTTTAAAGATTTTATTTATTTATTTGAGAGAGAGAGAATGAGAGACAGAGAGCATGAGAAGGAGGAAGGTCAGAGGGAGAAGCAGACTCCCTGCTGAGCAGGGAGCCCGATGTGGGACTCGATCCCGGGACTCCAGGATCATGACCTGAGCCGAAGGCAGTCGCTTAACCAACTGAGCCACCCAGGCGCCCGGAACAATGCATTCTAATGTACATCCCTAGTCAAGAATGTTTGTGTAACGGCCACATGACCCTATCAGTAGATACTGAAAACACATTTGCTAAAACTCCATAATCACTTCTAATGAAAGAGAGGACTACAATAAATGATAAAATCTATCAAAAACACATTTATCATTCCAAAAGGTGAAATATTAAAACCATTTCAATTAATATCAGCAACTAGGAAGGGATATATCATTAGTTAATACCATCCTGGTGGTTCCAGTCAATGGAATAAGAAAATGAAATAACTGGCTTAACCACTGAATATAAGGAGATAAAACTATTTCTCTTTTGCCATCATTGAATACCCAGAAAACACAAGAGACTCTAATAAGAAAACTATTTAAATTAATAATAAAATAGGGAAGGGGCTCCTGGCTAGCTGAGTCAGAAGAGCGAGCAACTCTTGATCTCAGGGTCATGAGTTCCAGCTCCACGTTGGGTGCAGAGATTACTTAAAAATAAACTTTTTTAAAAAATAAGAAAATAGGGTAAGGTGGCTTACTACAAGAAAAATATTCAAACATTAATAGCTTTTCTTTACATTAGCAATTACTATCCAAAAATGGAAATACAAGGAAAAATTCCATTCAGAATGGCTACAAACATATAAAATATTTAAGGAATAGTAATAAGGTAATAAAGAAGACAGACATGTATGAAGAAAACTATAAAATCTTAGGTAAGGTCATAAAATCTAAATAAAAGACAATCTACATTCTGGGATGGGAAAACTTAATGGTTTTCCCTAAAAATTAATAAATTTTACATAATTCCAGATGGAATAAAGACAAATGTGAAAAAAATTCTAAATGTACTGTAAGGCTGCTGATATATAATAAAGGTGGCATTTCAATTTAGTGGAGGATTTATTTAACATATAGGGAATGACAAGTGACCATCTGGAAGGAGGAAAAAGTTATTAATTCCTCTCATATTACATATAAATTTCAGGTAAATTAATGTTTTTATTTTTCTTATTTTTTAAGATTTTATTTATTTGACAGAGACACAGCGAGAGAGAGAACACAAGCAGGGGGAATGGGAGAGGGAGAAACAGGCTTCCCACCGAGCAGGGAGCTCAATTAGGGTCTCGATCCTAGGACCCTCGGATCATGACCCGAGCCAAAGGCAGGCGCTTAACGACTGAGCCACCCAGGTGCCCTGGTAAATTAAAGTTTAAAAGAACAAAAATCTTAGAAGAAAATCTAGGGGACTACATACATGTATAATCTAGGGTAGGGAAGACCTTAACCAAGTGAGGAACACCAAAAGAAAAGAGAAATAGGTTTAATTAAATAAAAATTGAACATTTTGCATGGCAAAAGCTCCCCATAGGGGCGCCTGGGTGGTTCAGTTGTTAAGCGTCTGCCTTCGGCTCAGGTCATGATCCCAGGGTCCTGGGATCGAGTCCCACATCGGGCTCCCTCCTCGGCGGGAAGCCTGCTCTCCCTCTCCCACTCCCGCTGCTTGTGTTCCTGCTCTCACTATCTCTGTCTCTGTCAAATAAATAAATAAAATCTTTAAAAAAAAAAAA
>NW_027872679.1:0-250 GCF_054177405.1 Leptonychotes weddellii | reverse complement strand
TCTACTGGTGGTAGTAACATGGGAAAGTATCATTGTTTGCTCTGATCATCTGGTCTCTGTAGTTAAGTGGTCCAACAACAGGGAGTCTGGTTTCAAGGGTCAAAAAATCTGGATGTCTGTTAATGCTGGCATTCTTGTATGTCTGTATTGATGATTCTAGTACCACCTGACTTCTGAGTCCTCCATCTCTTTGCTACTAAACTGATTATATTTGTGCAGACCATTGGCTGGTGGTTTTAGTCATAGGGTT
>NW_027872678.1:0-250 GCF_054177405.1 Leptonychotes weddellii | reverse complement strand
TCTCTCTCTCTCTTTTTCTCTCTTTCTTCCTTTGAGGGAGAGAGAGAGAGTAGGGAAAGGGCAGGAGGAGAGGGAGAGAGAGAATCCCAAGCAGGCTCCACGCCTAGCACGGAGACTGACACAGGCCTGATCCCACAACCCTGAGATCCTGACCTGAGTCAAAAGCAAGAATCGGATGCTTACTGACTGAACAACCCGGGCATCCCGAAAACGTGCCCTTTAAAGAATATTGGCTAACTTAAATTCTTAG
>NW_027872677.1:0-250 GCF_054177405.1 Leptonychotes weddellii | reverse complement strand
GAAATCAAAGGCATCCAAATTGGCAAAGAAGAAGTCAAACTCTCACTCTTCGCAGATGATATGATACTTTATGTGGAAAACCCAAAAGACTCCACCCCAAAACTGCTAGAACTCATACAGGAATTCAGTAAAGTAGCAGGATATGTCTTCTATTTTTTAATTGGATTTTTTGTTTGTTTGTTTCGAGTTGTATGAGTTTTTTTTTTTATGTTCTGTTAATCACCATACATTACCATCATTAGTTTTTGAT
>NW_027872676.1:0-250 GCF_054177405.1 Leptonychotes weddellii | reverse complement strand
TATGCCAAGTCTATGTAAAAGGAAGTCTGAAATGTCCCTGCTGGATTTAAAGATGTGGAAATCAAATAGCTGGGGGAAAAAATGGTGTAGGAAAATGGAAAGTGTGAATTCTCTCAAAAAGTTTAGCTTTGAAGGATTTTAGAGATACAGGGCAACAACTGGAGGGGTAAGTGGTCACATAAGATAAATAAGCAAACTTTTGATTTATAAAATTGCTACATTCTTCCATCTGTACTATTACTTACTCTTA
>NW_027872675.1:0-250 GCF_054177405.1 Leptonychotes weddellii | reverse complement strand
TGAGAGACGATGGACTCTGAGAAACAAACAGGGTTCTAGAGGGGGGGATTGGGGGGATGGTTTAGCCTGGTGATGGGTATTAAAGAGGGCACGTACTGCATGGAGCACTGGGTGTTATACGCAAACAATGAATCATGGAACACTACATCAAAAACTAATGATGTAATGTATGGTGATTAACATAACATAATAAAAAAAAGTACAAACCAAAAAATATATATAAATAAAAGGAATTAGAAATATAAATATA
>NW_027872674.1:0-250 GCF_054177405.1 Leptonychotes weddellii | reverse complement strand
TTTTTTTTTTAAGATTTTATTTATTTATTTGAGAGAGAGAGAATGAGAGACAGAGAGCATGAGAGGGAGGAGGGTCAGAGGGAGAAGCAGACTCCCTGCCGAGCAGGGAGCCCGATGCGGGACTCGATCCCGGGACTCCAGGATCATGACCTGAGCCGAAGGCAGTCGCTTAACCAACTGAGCCACCCAGGCGCCCCGACATAGCATTTCTTATCACTTCTCTGTTGCTCTAGAGAAAGAAAACATGCAT
>NW_027872673.1:0-250 GCF_054177405.1 Leptonychotes weddellii | reverse complement strand
GCTTTTCTTTTCTTTCTTTCTTTCTTTTTTTTTAAATTATAACCATCCTGCGAATATGAAGTGGTATCTTATTTTGGTTTTGATTTGCATTTCCCCACTGACTCATAATGTTGAGCATCTTTTCATGTGTTTATTGACCATTTGCGTATCTTCTTTGGAGAAATGCTGAACCAATTTTTTACCTATTTAAAAAACTGAGTTATTTGTCTTTTTATTGTGGAGTTGTGAGAGTGCTTTATATATTCTGGGT
>NW_027872672.1:0-250 GCF_054177405.1 Leptonychotes weddellii | reverse complement strand
TGTCATGCAGGAAAACAGGGGCCGGGATGCAAGACCTTCTCCTGCCCCCCTCTTTTTAAAGATTATTTATTTATTTATTAGAGAGAGAGAGAGAACATGAGCAGGGGGGAGGGGCAGAGGGAGAGGCAGAAGCAGACTGCCCGCTCAGCAAGGAGCCAGATGTGGGGCTCGATCCCAGGACCCTGAGATCATGACCTGAGCTGAAGGCAGACGCTTAACCGACTGAGCCACCCAGGCGTTCCTGCTGTCC
>NW_027872671.1:0-250 GCF_054177405.1 Leptonychotes weddellii | reverse complement strand
GAACTATGACAATAAAGTAAAAAAGTTGGATGAAATGGACAAATTCCTTGGAAAAAAAAAATAAAGCCCCTGACCTACTGTAGATGGTGAAAATTCTAGTGTTTACCTGCCTGAGGCACTCCAAGTAGAAAAATCGTAATCAGTAAAGATATGGAAGCACTGAACAAAACAGGTGTTTATTACTAGAGTAAAAAAAAAAATGCAGAGTAGAGAGTAACAAAAGCAGCTAAAAAAAAAAAATAGAGATCAG
>NW_027872670.1:0-250 GCF_054177405.1 Leptonychotes weddellii | reverse complement strand
GTTCCCTCTCTCGCTGTGTCTCTCTCTGTCAAATAAATAAATAAAATCTTTAAAAAAAAAAAAAAAAGAAAATGTATTTAAAAATTGATTTAACGTTGAGCCATGTTAAATGTTTTAATTTCCATGCAATGCAAGGCCCGCCGAAACATCAATTAGTCCCAGCAATCAGGCAGGAATATTGGCTTCTGTTGAGGGATTCATTTATTTCAGCTCTGCTAAATATCTAAGAAGGAGAAATCCAATGCAGCCT
>NW_027872669.1:0-1769 GCF_054177405.1 Leptonychotes weddellii | reverse complement strand
CCTGGAGTCCCGGGATCGAGTCCCACGTCGGGCTCCCTGCTCATCAGGGAGTCTGCCTCTCTCTCTGACCCTCCCCCCCTCATGCTCTCTATCTCATTCTCTCTCTCAAATAAATAAATAAAATCTTTAAAAAAAAAAAAAAAAAACAAATGACCACAAAAAAGAGGTAGAAAGATGCTCTGTCTCACAAACAATTAAAGAAAAATTTTCTTAAAATCATGGTATACAGGGACGCCTGGGTGGCTCAGTCAGTTAAGTGTCTGCCTTCGGCTCAGGTCATGATCTCAGGGTCCTGGGATCGAGCCCCACATTGGGCTCCCTGCTCTGTGGGGAGTCTGCTTCTCCCTCTTCCTCTGCCTGCCTCTCTGCCTACTTGCACTCTCTCTCTGTCAAATAAATAAATAAAATCTTTTTAAAAAATGTTAAAAAATCATGGTATATCATTTTCACCAGATTGGGTAATATTTAAAAGACTAATAACAGGGTCTGGGGAAGGGGTGTGGAGAAAGGGCCACTCTCATCCATGCTGGTACAATAGTATCAGGATGGAACCTATGGGGAAGGCCAGCAATCCCACTTCCAGGAATTTATTTTACAGAAAGGTATATACAGGGGTGTGTTCCCTCTAGCATCATCATAAATCAGAAAGACTGGAAACCAACCCAAGTGTCCATGAGGAGGAAACTCGTTAAATAAATTATGGTACATCTATATTATAGAATAACATAAAACTGTTTCATAATGGGGTAGAGCTCTAGAGTTTAAAATAATAAGGTAGATTTCTAAGTACCGGCAGAAAAACATGTGAAAGAAGTAAGTGAAAAAGGCAAGCTGTAACAGCCTTTTTTCAAAAAAGAATAACATTGGTATATGCAGATTTTTTTTAATACTGAAGAGATATATTCTAAACTGATGAAGGTGTGCTTATAGAATTTTACAGTCTATACTTTATATTCCTAAAATATTGACTTCTTAAAATAAAAACATGTTTGTTTATAATCATAAAAAAAAATCCAGAAAACAAATCCTCATAGGCCTGCTAGCCTCCCCTAAATGTTCCTTGATAACAACTATAAGCTCATTTTAAAGGCTTTCTTTCTTTTCTCTTTTTTTTTTTTTTTTAAAGTAGTCTCTATACCCAACGTGGGGCTTGAACTCAACCAGGAGATCAAGAGTCACAAGCGAGCGGGGGGAGGGGCAGAGAGAGAGGAAGACAGACAGACTCTAGGCTGAGTGTGGAGACCCGACATGGGGCTCGATCCCAGGATCCCAGGACCATGAGATCATGACCTGAGCCAAAATCAAGAGTTGGACGCTCAACAGACTGAGCCACCCAGGTGCCCCCCACACCCAAAGGCTTTCTTTAAGGTGGTTCATGGTGTGGTGGTTTTTACCCATTTGTCTTGTGCTTTATTACAATAAAGCATCCTTCTGCATCTCAGAGCATAAACTCCTGACATTCAAGACCCATCTCTTTTTTATCCCAAAATTCAGAACTACCACAACATAGGCACAGCATGACTAAAATAATGGGGATGATGCCAGGTTTTTAATTTTCATTTTGATGAAAGCATTTTCACGCTGTCAAAGAACAAACAGAACCATGACTTTTGTTTCACAAAATTTACACAACTTAGTGGGATTTGTGTACTTTGGATAGTTCTAAAATATTTCTTACAGTTTCGACATCTGTTTTCCCCTGGGAATTTGAGAGGGAGGGAGATACAGCTGTTTAAAAAAGAAATCTAGGGGCGCCTGGGTGGCTCAGT
>NW_027872668.1:0-250 GCF_054177405.1 Leptonychotes weddellii | reverse complement strand
CAAGAATGGAAGCATTACCTCCGTTCTTATAGCCTGTGAAGTAGGATAGAACTATTCTATTAATAATAGGACTCACATTTCATTACTCTTAAGCGACGTTCCTTCTTTTATACATATTAAGCTTCTCAAACTGTGCACGACAAAAGATCCCCACAACAAAAAAGCAGGTAATAATCAATATGCAATTCTGTTCTGTATTGTTTCTCTTTGATGTTTGTGTGTTGGATTGGGGGATGGAAAAGCTCATGGT
>NW_027872667.1:0-250 GCF_054177405.1 Leptonychotes weddellii | reverse complement strand
CATTTATCCCAGAGAAATAAAAACTTACATTCACAGAACAATCTGGACACCAATGTTTATAACAGCTTTATTTCATAATAGCCAAAACAACCCAGATACCCTTCAATGGGTAAAAGATTAAATAAACTGTGATACATACATAGCATGAGTAACTACTAAGCAATAAAAAGAAAAGAATTTTTGATGCATACAGTAATCTCAGTGAAACTCCAGAGACTTATGCTGAGTGAAAAAAGTCAATCCCAAAAGT
>NW_027872666.1:0-250 GCF_054177405.1 Leptonychotes weddellii | reverse complement strand
CAAGGTGACACAGCCCACACCGCGGGCATCCTGATCTTGGGGTGCACGCACGTTACTGTCAGGCGCAGCCCTGTGCTCCGAGACCCTGTGGCTATGAAGGGGGACGGCCTCCTGACCGGAGCTGCGTCAACTTTAGGAAAGAGAATCCCTAAGAGAGAACTTGGAATCGGGGGTTCTCCCAAGTGCCCAGGTCTCTACCGCTGCGCTCCCCAGCGGTAACGCTCTGGTTCGAAGGGCAAGTGTACTGGCT
>NW_027872665.1:0-250 GCF_054177405.1 Leptonychotes weddellii | reverse complement strand
AGATGACCCAGATGTTGTAATTAGCAGACAATTTAAAGCAGCTTTTATTACCAGGTTCAAGAACTTAAAGGGAAACACGGTCATAATGAAAGAACAGAATGGGAAATTCAGCAGAAAGAAAGGAACTAAAAATTCTAGACATGAAAAACTGCTGTCTTTGAAGTTTTTATTTTATTAGATGCAGCTTAATAGCAAATTACGGAAGACAAAAGGAAGAGTCAATATATATAAAAACAAACTAATAGAATTT
>NW_027872664.1:0-250 GCF_054177405.1 Leptonychotes weddellii | reverse complement strand
TGGTAAGGATTGGAGGTGTGAGGTTGGAGGTCTATCACTGTGGGTGCAAGTTGATCAGCAATGTGACAGTCCCCCTCTGGGACCCTAAGCTGTCCCAGAGGAGAGAGGAGGGGAAGAAGAGAGATTGAAGGGGATTTAAGGAGATTTATTTGGGGAAAGGAAAGATTAAGGGGATTTATGGAGACCTAGCCAAAAAAAAACTCAACAAATTAACCCCTAACCTCTCCGTCTGCAGAGCAGGGCTGTCCAT
>NW_027872663.1:0-250 GCF_054177405.1 Leptonychotes weddellii | reverse complement strand
CGGGGAGACCGAGGCCGCCTGCACGGCCCTCACTGACTGCGGCCCGTCTCGGGGCCCCCGCCCACCTGCCCTGGCTGGCCTCGGATGGCCCGGAGCCCAGCAGACACGCCGGGGCCGAGGGCCGGGCCGGAGTCCTGGCGTCCGTGCCGGGGCAGAAGCTGCTTTGCCATGCGGCGCAGAGAGCAGCGACTCTGGCGTCCGCGGCCTGGGCCCGAGAGCCTCCTTCTCGCGGGGGCACGGAGGCCGTCCT
>NW_027872662.1:0-250 GCF_054177405.1 Leptonychotes weddellii | reverse complement strand
ATCTGGGGAAAGGAATCGTTTCCTATAGACTTTTTTTGCCCCAAATCTTCCAACTTAAGTACTGAGATACTTTTTAAGTGCCAGGATATCTGTGAATCATTAGGTCTTGAAATGAAAATAATCTTCAATTTTCACACTACACCTTAGGGATCTACCCAGCAAAATAAGCTAATGAGGAAAAGTTGGCCATGCTTCCTACTGGAATTAAGAGACATACTCATTTCCAAGATTGGGGGAAAGATGATCTTGT
>NW_027872661.1:0-250 GCF_054177405.1 Leptonychotes weddellii | reverse complement strand
GTTACATTGTTGGTGTATAAGAAAGCAACTGATATCTGTGCATTGATTTTGTATCCTGCCGCATTACTGAACTGCTGTATGAGTTCTAGTAATTTGGGGGTGCAGTCTTTGGGTTTTCCACATAAAGTATCATGTCATCTGCAAAGAGAGAGAGTTTGACTTCTTCTTTGCCAATTTGAATACATTTTATTTCTTTTTGTTGTCTGATTGCTGTTGCTAGGACTTCTAGTACTATGTTGAACAATAGTGG
>NW_027872660.1:0-250 GCF_054177405.1 Leptonychotes weddellii | reverse complement strand
CTCTCATTCTCTCTGTCTCAAATAAATAAATAAAATCTTTAAAAAAAAAAAAAAAAACTTGAAAGGCACAGTTATTTAGACCAAGATCCCATTTTATTATTTTTCTGGGTATCAAGTGATTTAAAAGTTTTTGACAATATGTTTTCTTTTATATACATATGCTTTATTGCCTTATTTTAAAATATTTTTCCTGCATTAAATGTGTTTTATTTCATGATTTTCACATCACTTTATGACACAAATATTGAGT
>NW_027872659.1:0-250 GCF_054177405.1 Leptonychotes weddellii | reverse complement strand
TCAGTGTGTAAAAGAAAATATTCCATTGAGGATGGATGTTCATTTTCGTATTTTCTTTTTTTTTATTATGTTAATCACCATACATTACATCATTAGTTTTTGATGTAGTGTTCCATGATTCATTGTTTGCATATAACACCCAGGGCTCCATTTAGTACGTGCCCTCTTTAATACCCATCACCAAGCTAACCCATCCCCCCCTCCCCTCTAGAACCCTCAGTTTGTTTCTCAGAGTCCATAGTCTCTCATG
>NW_027872658.1:0-1769 GCF_054177405.1 Leptonychotes weddellii | reverse complement strand
TTTTTCCCTTCCTTCTCCCAATGTCCTCCATGCTATTCCTTATGTTCCACAAATAAGTGAAACCATATGATAATTGACTTTCTCTGCTTGACTTATTTCACTTAGCATAATCTCCTCCAGTCCCATCCATGTTGATGTAAAAGTTGGGTATTCATCCTTTCTGATGGCTGAGTAATATTCCATTGTATATATGGACCACATCTTCTCCATCCATTCATCTGTTGAAGGGCAATTTGGCTCTTTCCACAGTTTGGCTATTGTGGACATTGCTGCTATGTAAAACAAAGACTTTAATGAAAGACAAAGAAGGGCTTTATTTAATGATAAAGGGGTCAGTTCAGCAAGAAGGTATAACATTTATATATATATAAATATATATGTTTTATTTTTAATTAGTGCCATTTCTTTTTAATATATATGTATATATACGTAATATATATGTAGGTATATATATGTAATATATATGTATATATATGTATGTGTGTGTATATATATATACACACACACACACATATATGTATTTGGTGGAGCACCAAGTAAGTACATAAAGCAAATATTAACAGACCTAAAAGAAGAAATTGAAAGCAATACAATAATAGGAAACTTTAACATCCCACTCACATCAACAAACAGATCATTTAGACAAAAAATCAGTAAGAAAACATTGGCCCTAAATGACATATTACACCAGATGGACTTAACATATATATAGAACATTCCATCCCAAAGCAGCATAATACACATTTATCTCAACTGCACATGGAACATTCTCCAGGATAGATCACATGTTGGCGTACAAAACAAGTCTCAATAATTTTAAGAAAGTTGAAATCATGTTAGGTATTTTTTTTTGACAAAAAAGTTATGAAACTAGAAATTAATTTTAAAAAAGGGGGAAAAGGGGAAAGATGGTGGAGTAGGGGACCCTATTTCAGCTGGTCCCCGGAATTGAGCTGGATATCTACCAGACCACTCTGAGCACCCACGAAACCAGCCTGAGATGTAAGAAGATCTGGATCTCTACAAACAGAATATCACAGGCAGCTGTGATTCCACAGGCAGATATCGGAGGATAAACGGCAGTGGGAGGGTGCCTGGCCATGGGGATCCAACACCGCTGGTGAGTGACAGCCTCGCGTGCTGCAGATGGGCACAGATTCGCAGACCGGTAGCATCAGGGAAAAGACCTTAGGGCAGCCCCCGGGGTGGAAACCCGGAGTGGCGGGGTCGCGCACATGTGAACTGCAGCCCCACAGACGGAAACCTGGAGCTGCAGAGTTGTGCGCACGTGAACTGCAGCCCCCAGGACAGAAACCCAGAGTGCCAGGGTCGCGCCAGTGAACTGCAACCCCCGGGGTGGAAACCCGGAGCGACGGAGTTACGTGCACATGAACTGCAGTCCCCGGACGGAAACCCGGAGCGGCGGGGTCACCCGCGTGAACTGGGAGGGCTGGCGGTTTTAGAAGCAGAAAGGGCAGAGACGTGCCCTGACCTGGAGGCAGGACCAGGAGTGCTGCGGAGGGGCACACAACCCAGGACGCTGCAGTTTATAGCAGCACGGACAGAAATGGAGACAGTGTGGCCTGGAGGGCTCACTGAAGAACAGACTGCAGTCTCTCTGCTCTGAGGCAGAGGGTTGGAAACGGTCTCTTCTGCTCTGACTCTTGGAAGAGACACGGAAAGCCGCCAGGGAAAGGCACCAGAGAACAAAAGCCCCAAAGACTGATTCCCACTGAGCCCATCCCCCACCACAGGGGCGCATGGCAACT
>NW_027872657.1:0-250 GCF_054177405.1 Leptonychotes weddellii | reverse complement strand
TGTTTTTCTTTTAGCATGTATCAGCCTCGAACATAATATATTAAATACTTCATTATGTTTGTGTTATAATGTAATCTCCACAAGATCAGAAATCTTTTATCCACTAACAAGTATGTATTGTACTAATGGATACAATATATCCTGGAAATGTATCCCTTTGCAGGGCAACACACACATTGGCAGTGGTGGTCCTAAAAGTTAGCTTGGAGAACATTACCCGCTAAGTTCCATTAAATTCTTTAAACCAACC
>NW_027872656.1:0-250 GCF_054177405.1 Leptonychotes weddellii | reverse complement strand
GTCAGCAAAAGGAGGAAGCAGGGAAGACTAAACTCATTTTAGGGACACTTTCTGAAAGTTCATCCCTTTGCCCAGACCTTAGCTGTGACACAGGCTGGAAAATGTAGTCTGTATCCTCGGTAGCCTATATTGTTGATTAGAACTGGTAGCCAAGGCTAGGTTGGTTCCTGTGGAGCTAAGTGGGCTGGGAGAGGCTTGTGGGAGACAATCACAAAGCTGAAGAAAGAAAGTCAACTGTTGTCTTAAATTC
>NW_027872655.1:0-250 GCF_054177405.1 Leptonychotes weddellii | reverse complement strand
TTTCAGTGGACATGGCTGGCATGTCCCCGGCAGCAGGCAGGTGCGGCTCCAGCAGGTGGCCTCCTCCCGGCCCCGCAGGGTGACCCCCACCCCTGCCCACCCGAGGCGCTGCACTTCACACCCATCCTCGGTTTGCTCTCTCCTTTCTTTTTGGAAAAAAAAAAAAATCAGAAATGCAGAAAGGGGTAAAGCAGAAACTAACACCACTCACTTCCCATGACATGATTAAGAGAATCCCTGTCGTCATGAG
>NW_027872654.1:0-250 GCF_054177405.1 Leptonychotes weddellii | reverse complement strand
TCTATTACCAGAAGTTAAATGCAAATTCTTTCCAGTTCTTACAGTGGTCAACAAACCCTAGGTACTTACCATCCTAATCCTATTTTATGGCAATGGAGGTGGGTGGGGAGAAATTCCCTTCTTTTAGAAAACCCTATGAGTGACAGTCTTAGGATAGTTGCCCGAAGTCCATTACTAGAGGATAGTTCTCAGTCAAGCAAAAGTGTAAAGAGAAAGTTTCGCCAAGAATGTAAAGCAAACATCCCTCATC
>NW_027872653.1:0-250 GCF_054177405.1 Leptonychotes weddellii | reverse complement strand
GGCTCCCTGCTCGGCAGGGAGTCTGCTTCTCCCTCTGACCCTCCTCCCTCTCATGCTCTCTGTCTCTCATTCTCTCTCTCGCAAATAAATAAAATCTTTAAAAAAAAAAAAATTTAAATTAAAAACATTTACAGTTTATTCATCCTCTTGTGAAACATCTGCACAATCAGTGTAGTCACTGCAGAATCTTTGCTCCTTCTGCATCTGATCCCCAGCACCAACATTGGCCTTGGCAGTCCCCCTGACTTTC
>NW_027872652.1:0-250 GCF_054177405.1 Leptonychotes weddellii | reverse complement strand
CAGAAGATGGGCTTGCGGGGCGCCTGGGTGGCTCAGTCGGTTGGGATTGCGCCCACCGTGACAGATGAGGAAGCAGGGGCTCAGAGCGCCCTGCGTGTGGTGGGGCAGGGGCCACCCCCGACCTGGCTGACCACGGAGCTGGGCTCTCACTGCTGGCTCACACCTGCCACGTGCCACCTCAGCGAGGCACAGCGGTTTCGCAGCTGTAAAACGCTCCGGGAGAAGGACAATGCCACGTCCACGTCCTTTT
>NW_027872651.1:0-250 GCF_054177405.1 Leptonychotes weddellii | reverse complement strand
TTGCTTGTGCACTGTGCTAGGAAGGAGAAATGGCCAGACGTGAGATTACACGCTGATCCCTGCGCTGTGGCCAGTGGTTTGGCTGGACGGTCGGGGACTTGGAAGGACCATGACCGGGAAATTAATTGATGACAAAGGAATTTGGGGAAGAGGTGTGTGGACAGGTAAAACGTGGATATCTGTGCTCTGTGTGAATGCCCACCATAAGGGGAGCTCGGCAGCAGACTCTCATCATCAGGCGGGCAGGTAC
>NW_027872650.1:0-250 GCF_054177405.1 Leptonychotes weddellii | reverse complement strand
GAGTTTCCTCAGTTTATTTTTGTAAGTTGAATTGTTGGGTCCAGGTTTAAGAAAAGGGTTCCCTGTGTTGTTTGTCAAGGGACCCATGGGCTTGTCTCCGTCTTGCACATTTGAAAACAGAAGTTTAATGAATGGTAATAACGTTGATTCTACATCTTCTAGATTTCCCTCTGAGAAATAAGGCAATATGTAATTCAGCGCACTAATAACATCACTTTCATCATTAAAGTCTAGCTGCTCATTCATAAAG
>NW_027872649.1:0-250 GCF_054177405.1 Leptonychotes weddellii | reverse complement strand
ATGGATTTCTTTGGATTTATCCCATTTAGGGTTCATTCAGCTTCTTGACTATTTTTTTTTCATACCTTTGTGTTGTTTCTCAAAGAATGAGGTCCCTGGGCCAGTCTGTCTTCTTTTTTCCATCTTTCACAGCTTTTCCATGTTTATTTGTTACATCACATCCAAGGTTTTTAGTTGAGAGAGTGAGAAATGGAAACGACGGTGCCATTTCATCTTATATCACTTCTTGGATTTTATTATTTTTATTATT
>NW_027872648.1:0-250 GCF_054177405.1 Leptonychotes weddellii | reverse complement strand
CCTTAAAGCACCTCTGAAACAAATAGAAATACATTTGATCCCAAAAGCATATGGGAAACACACTCCTGATTTTTTATTTTTCTACCACATGCACAGACTTCTCCAGAATCTTTATCTCCATCCCCAAGCTCCAGATCCACATTTTTAAAGGCCTACTAGACAATCTCACCTGGATCTGGCTGGTGCCTCCCAATTAATATGTGTAAATCACGTCAACCCCAAATCTTCCTAGTCTCCCAAGCTAGACCGG
>NW_027872647.1:0-1769 GCF_054177405.1 Leptonychotes weddellii | reverse complement strand
AGGGAACAAAGAAAAAAGCATGAAAAAGAATGAAGAAAACATATGTGATCTAACAGATAACATCAAAAGAAGCAATTTCTGCATTATCAGAGTATCAAAGGGGGAGGAGATAGAGAAGAGGGCAGAAAGCTTATTTAAAGAAATTAATGCCTAAGAACTTCCCAAATCTGGGGAGAGGTTTAGATATCCAATTTATGAAGCTCATAGGTCACCAAACAAAGTCAATTTAAAGAGATCTTCTCTAAGAACCATTATAAAAATCAAGGGAACTCTCTAGAGTGGAGCAAGATGGAGGAGGAATAGGAGACCTAGATTTCGTCTCCTCTCAGGAATTCAGCTGTATAAGGGTCAAACCATTCTGAACACCTACGAACTCAACAGGAGATCGAAGAAAAG
Organism: Leptonychotes weddellii; assembly: GCF_054177405.1. Classification (NCBI taxonomy): domain Eukaryota; kingdom Metazoa; phylum Chordata; class Mammalia; order Carnivora; family Phocidae; genus Leptonychotes; species Leptonychotes weddellii. The sequence continues at coordinate 1,373 of NW_027872647.1, read as the reverse complement.
AAGAGCAGCAACTCTCTGAACAAAAAAGCGACCACTTTCTGGAAGGTAGGACGTGCGGAGAAGTGAATCCGAGGCGATATTCGGGAGGATAGATGGCAGGGGAGGGGCCTCCGTAGGCCGCTTCTGGCAAGTGATAGAACTGCGGAGCACAAAATCGGAACTTTTAGAAGTCTGCTTTGCTGAGGGACGTCACTCCGGTGGCTAAGCTGGGGGTGGAACCCTCATGCAACAGTGTGGTCTCAGGACTCTCGGGGTCACAGAAAGACCGGGGGTGCCTGAGTGCGGCAGAGCTCCCAGGTATCGGAGCAGGGAAGCCGGCTGCAGAGACGGAGCCGAGGCGTGGGCTCTCAGCTCGGGGCTGCCATAAACCGTGATCCGCGGCACAGCAGGGCCCCTGCTCCTCCAGCAGGGACCCAACAAGCGGCAGATACGGGGAGACTCACCTTCCTCCCCCGGGGGGAGAGGTATGGGAGCGCACCGCAAGGATCTGCTGGGTTTGGAGACTCCACACAGGGCCGGTTGCCAGAGATAGAAACATGCGGTCACAGGCCAGGTGAGCACGGAGTGCGGCCGGAGACCGGGGAGACGGAAGTGACTGACTGCTTTTCTCTGGGGGCTCACTAAGGAGTGGGGCCCCAAGTTCTCAGATCCTCCGGGGCAGAGATTGGGAGGCCGCCATTTTCAGTCTCAGCATCCAAAGCTGTAGGGAAAGTTTGCAGGGAACAAAAGCTCCCGAGAGCAAACAGGAGCAGATTACTTAGCCCAGACCCGGCAAGGGCAGGGCCATTCAGCCTCCAGCAAAGACTTTTGGAAACCACGGCAACAGGCCCCTCCCCCAGAAGATCAGCGAGAAAAGCCAGCCAAGACCAAGTTTACCCATCAATGAGAACGGCAGAACTCCAGCGCTAGGGGAATACTGCACATAGAATCCATGGATTTTTTTTACCATGATTCTTTAGTTTTTCAAAGTTAACTTTTTTTAACTGTTTTTTTTTTTTTGAGTTTTTCTTTTTCCCTTTTTCAACCAACATCTTATAAATTCTTTTTTTAAAAAAAAAAAACATTTTTTTCATTTTTATTTTTCATTTTTAGAGTGATATTCTATCCCTTCATAGTAGTTACCCATATTTTGGCATATATATATAAGTTGTTCTCTCTTTAAAATTTTGAGATGGTTTCTTCTAACAGATCAAAATATACCATAAATCTCTAGTGTATGGTTTTTTTCTACTCCCCTGCCTGATCACATTCTCTCCCTCTTTTTTTCTTTTTTTTTTAAATCCTCTTCTTTTTTTTTTCAAACAACTTATCAATTCCTCTTATAAAATTTTTTAAAATTTCCATCTTTACAGTCATATTCCATCCCTTCATAT
>NW_027872646.1:0-250 GCF_054177405.1 Leptonychotes weddellii | reverse complement strand
TCTCCTGTTCATATTTTTTATCCTTTCATATACCTGTGCTACATTCTGGGCGATCTTCTCATCTCTACTCTTCCAGATACTAGCCTTACACAGGGGTTTGCTTTTCAGCTGTTCCGTTTCATGGGTCTATAGCTTTGTCTCATATTTCCTGAAGTGTATCAACATTTCAGCTTCTCATTTCTTGAGCCGATTTCTTTCTTTTTTTTTTTTAATTTTATTTATTTGACAGAGAGAGACACAGCGAGAGAGG
>NW_027872645.1:0-250 GCF_054177405.1 Leptonychotes weddellii | reverse complement strand
TTGGTTTTATTTTTTTTCTTTTCTTAATAGTGTCTTTTGATGCACGAGAGTTTTTAATTTTGATGAAGTCCAACTTATTTTTTCTTTCGTTGCCTGTGCTTTTGGTGTCATATCCATAAAATTATTGCCAAATCTAATGTTATGAGGATTTTTCCTAACGTTTTATTCTTAAGCTCTTAAGTTTAGGTCACTGATCAAAGTTTAGTTAATTTCTGTATTTATTTTAATTTTGTATTAATTTTGTATTTAT
>NW_027872644.1:0-250 GCF_054177405.1 Leptonychotes weddellii | reverse complement strand
CCTTAAAGCACCTCTGAAACAAATAGAAATACATTTGATCCCAAAAGCATGTGGGAAACACACTCCTGATTTTTTATTTTTCTACCACATGCACAGACTTCTCCAGAATCTTTATCTCCATCCCCAAGCTCCAGATCCACATTTTTAAAGGCCTACTAGACAATCTCACCTGGATCTGGCTGGTGCCTCCCAATTAATATGTGTAAATCACGTCAACCCCAAATCTTCCTAGTCTCCCAAGCTAGACCGG
>NW_027872643.1:0-250 GCF_054177405.1 Leptonychotes weddellii | reverse complement strand
TTGTCTCTGTTATAGATGCCAGAGAAAGGATGAGAGAAGGTACAGAGGCACGTATGATGGAGTTTTGAGATTCTATTCTTGCTTTACACAGAGCAGCTCTTGCTCATCAATTTCATTATGGGGCTTTGTCATTATTTAAAGAGAGGATTCATCAAAAAAAGAAAAAAATACGAAGTGGGTTCACTACCCCATTAATTATAGCAGTGAAAAAATTGCTACATAAAAGTCACAGAAATATAGTAACACAAAT
>NW_027872642.1:0-250 GCF_054177405.1 Leptonychotes weddellii | reverse complement strand
TGCTCTCTGTCTCTCATTCTCTCTCTCTCAAATAAATAAATAAAATCTTTAAAAAAAAAAAAAACAGAATGTGCTATTTCTGTACTCTGAAATACTAAAATATCTGTTAAAAAGAGTAAGTGGTTATATGTAGATTCACATAGGAAGATTTCCAAGACATATCACCAACTTAACAAATTAGTTGAAGAATAATATTTAAGATATAATTTCTTGTTTTTAAAGAAAACACATATACAAAAAAACTCCGTAT
>NW_027872641.1:0-250 GCF_054177405.1 Leptonychotes weddellii | reverse complement strand
CAGAAGATGGGCTTGCGGGGCGCCTGGGTGGCTCAGTCGGTTGGGATTGCACCCACCGTGACAGATGAGGAAGCAGGGGCTCAGAGCGCCCTGCGTGTGGTGGGGCAGGGGCCACCCCCGACCTGGCTGACCACGGAGCTGGGCTCTCACTGCTGGCTCACACCTGCCACGTGCCACCTCAGCGAGGCACAGCGGTTTCGCAGCTGTAAAACGCTCCGGGAGAAGGACAATGCCACGTCCACGTCCTTTT
>NW_027872640.1:0-250 GCF_054177405.1 Leptonychotes weddellii | reverse complement strand
TACAGTCTTGAAGCAGGGTAGAGGATGTAGGAATAGGAGAAAGGGACAAGAGGGAGACACATTGCAAATTCAGAGTTTTCCAGACTTGGCAATTAATTGTACAGGGGAATAGGAGAAAGAGAGTGAAGAAAGAGAAGAGTCTAAGTGGATTGTACAGTATGAGTGGTCCATAAACATCCCTGAGTTGTTGCCAAGTGAGGGATGGTATTAACCAGAGGGCTGGTATTAAAGAGAAGGGCAAGGCCTGAGG
>NW_027872639.1:0-250 GCF_054177405.1 Leptonychotes weddellii | reverse complement strand
CGGGGAGACCGAGGCCGCCTGCACGGCCCTCACTGACTGCGGCCCGTCTCAGGGCCCCCGCCCACCTGCCCTGGCTGGCCTCGGATGGCCCGGAGCCCAGCAGACACGCCGGGGCCGAGGGCCGGGCCGGAGTCCTGGCGTCCGTGCCGGGGCAGAAGCTGCTTTGCCATGCGGCGCAGAGAGCAGCGACTCTGGCGTCCGCGGCCTGGGCCCGAGAGCCTCCTTCTCGCGGGGGCACGGAGGCCGTCCT
>NW_027872638.1:0-250 GCF_054177405.1 Leptonychotes weddellii | reverse complement strand
TCTCCTGTTCATATTTTTTATCCTTTCATATACCTGTGCTGCATTCTGGGTGATCTTCTCATCTCTACTCTTCCAGATACTAGCCTTACACAGGGGTTTGCTTTTCAGCTGTTCCGTTTCATGGGTCTATAGCTTTGTCTCATATTTCCTGAAGTGTATCAACATTTCAGCTTCTCATTTCTTGAGCCGATTTCTTTCTTTTTTTTTTTTAATTTTATTTATTTGACAGAGAGAGACACAGCGAGAGAGG
>NW_027872637.1:0-250 GCF_054177405.1 Leptonychotes weddellii | reverse complement strand
GACACTACCAGATCTCCGCCAAGGAATAAGGAGAGGGAATTTTTCTTTTTTAATGTTTATAACAGCTTTATTTCATAATAGCCAAAACAACCCAGATACCCTTCAATGGGTAAAAGATTAAATAAACTGTGATACATACATAGCATGAGTAACTACTAAGCAATAAAAAGAAAAGAATTTTTGATGCATACAGTAATCTCAGTGAAACTCCAGAGACTTATGCTGAGTGAAAAAAGTCAATCCCAAAAGT
>NW_027872636.1:0-1769 GCF_054177405.1 Leptonychotes weddellii | reverse complement strand
TGACAGTTTTGTAATAGAGCTTGAAGTCCGGAATTGTGATGCCACCAGCTTTGCTTTTGTTTTTCAACATTCCTCTGGCTATTCGGGATCTTTTCTGGTTCCATACAAATTTTAGGAGGATTTGTTCCATTTCTTTGAAAAAAGTGCATGGTATTTTGATAGGGATTGCATTGAATGTGTAGATTGCTCTAGGTAGCATTGACATCTTCACAATATTTGTTCTTCCAACCCATAAGCATGGAACCTTTTTCCATTTCTTTGTGTCTTCCTCAATTTCTTTCATGAGTATTTTATAGTTTTCTTTTTTTTTAAATTTTTTATTTTTTTATTTTTTTAAAGATTTTATTTATTTATTTGACAGAGAGAGACACAGCGAGAGAGGGAACACAAGCAGGGGGAGTGGGAGAGGGAGAAGCAGGCTTTCTGCCAGGCAGGGAGCCCAATGCGGGGCTCGATCCCAGGACTCTGGGATCACGACCTGAGCTGAAGGCAGACGCTTAACGACTGAGCCACTCAGGCGCCCTTATTTTATAGTTTTCTGAGTACAGATTCTTTGCCTCTTTGGTTAGATTTATTCCTAGGTATCTTATGGCTTTGGGTGCAGTTGTAAATGGGATCAACTCCTTAACTTGTCTTTCTTCTGTCTTGTTGTGGGTGGATAGGAATGCCGCTGATTTCTGTGCATTGAATTTATATCCTGCCACTTTACTGAATTCTTGTATGAGTTCCAGCAGTTTTGGGGTGGATTCTTTTGGGTTTTCCACATAAAGTATCATATCATCTGCAGAGAGTGAGAGTTTGACTTCTTCTTTGCTGATTTGGATGCCTTTTATTTCCTTTTGTTGCCTGATTGCTGTGGCTAGGACTTCTAATACTATGTTGGATAGCAGTGGTGATAGTGGACATCCCTGCTGTGTTCCTGACTTTAGGGGGAAAGCTCTCAGGTTTTCCCCATTGAGAATGGTATTTGATGTGGGTTTTTCATAGATGGCTTTTATGATCTTGAGGTATGTACCCTCTATCCCTATACTCTGAAGAGTTTTGATCAGGAAAGGATGTTGTACTTTGTCAAATGCTTTTTCTGCATCTATGGAGAGGATCATATGATTCTTGTTCTTTCTTTTGTTAATGTATTGTATTGCATTGATTGCTTTGCGGGTGTTGAGCCAAACTTGCAGCCCGGGGATAAATCCCACTTGTTCTTGGTGAATAATCCTTTTAATGTATTGTTGGATCCTATTGGCTAGTATTTTGGTGAGAATCTTTGCATCCATGTTCATCAAAGATATTGGTCTGTAATTCTCCTTTTTGATGGGGTCTTTGTCTGTATTGGGGATCAAGGTAATGGTGGCCTCATAAAACGAGTTTGGAAGTTTTCCTTCCATTTCTATTTTTGGAACAGGTTCAGAGGAATAGGTATTAATTCTTCTTGAAATGTTTGGTAGAATTCCCCCTGGGAAGCCATCTGGCCCTGGGGTTTTGTTTCTTGGGAGATTTCTGATGACTGCTTCATTTTCCTTAGTGATTATAGGTCTGTTCAGGTTATCTATTTCTTCCTGGTTCAGTTTTGGTAGTTGATACATCTCTAGGAATGCATCCATTTCTTCCAGATTATCTAATTTGTTGGCATAGAGTTGCTCATAATATGTTCTTATAATTGTATTTCTTTGGTGTTCGCTGTGATCTCTCCTTTTTCATTCATGATTTTGTTGATTTGGGTCATTTCTCTTTTCTTTTTGATAAGCCTGGCCAGGGGTTTATCAATCTTG
>NW_027872635.1:0-250 GCF_054177405.1 Leptonychotes weddellii | reverse complement strand
GAATGTCCTAAAAAATGTTCTGAGAAAATGGCTTGACAGAAAAGCTGAAAGAACTTGTTTAGAATTATCAGAGTGCATCATATTTGTTTTGCCTTGTTGGGAGAAGGTAACTTTTTTTTTTTTTAATCTTATGTTAATCCCCATACATTACATCATTAGTTTTAGATGAAGTGTTCCATGATTCATTGTTTGTGCATAATACCCAGTGCTCCATGCAGAACGTGCCCTCCTCAATACCCACCACCAGGCT
>NW_027872634.1:0-250 GCF_054177405.1 Leptonychotes weddellii | reverse complement strand
TCAAATCATCACATTGTACACCTTAAATACATACAATTTTTATTTGTCAATAACGCTGGAAACATTTTTTCCTAAATGCAAGAAAGTATAAAAATAATAATCATAGGAGCAAGATGGCGGAGGAGTAGGAGACCTGGATTTCGTCTCCTCTCAGGAATTCAGCTGGATAGGGATCAAACCATTCTGAACACCTACAAACTCAACAGGAGATCGAAGAAAAGAAGAGCAACAACTCTCTCATCAGAAAAGC
>NW_027872633.1:0-250 GCF_054177405.1 Leptonychotes weddellii | reverse complement strand
TTTCACCATTAGCTGGAACTCATTGTCAGGTATCAATTAGTGCATTTAAAATCTTCTTTGAGGGGCGCCTGGGTGGTGTAGTCGGTTAAACATCTGACTCTTGGTTGCAGTTCAGGTCATGATCTCAGGGTCTTGAGATCCAGCCCCATGTCAGGCTCTGGGCTCAGAGTGGAGTCTGCTTGGGATTCTCTCTCCCTCCACCTCTGCCCCTCCCTACCTCTCTCTCTCAAAATAAATAAATAAATCTTAA
>NW_027872632.1:0-250 GCF_054177405.1 Leptonychotes weddellii | reverse complement strand
TTGCTTGTGCACTGTGCTAGGAAGGAGAAATGGCCAGACGTGAGATTATATGCTGATCCCTGCGCTGTGGCCAGTGGTTTGGCTGGACGGTCGGGGACTTGGAAGGACCATGACCGGGAAATTAATTGATGACAAAGGAATTTGGGGAAGAGGTGTGTGGACAGGTAAAACGTGGATATCTGTGCTCTGTGTGAATGCCCACCATAAGGGGAGCTCGGCAGCAGACTCTCATCATCAGGCGGGCAGGTAC
>NW_027872631.1:0-250 GCF_054177405.1 Leptonychotes weddellii | reverse complement strand
CAAGAATGGAAGCATTACCTCTGTTCTTATAGCCTGTGAAGTAGGATAGAGCTATTCTATTAATAATAGGACTCACATTTCATTACTCTTAAGCGACGTTCCTTCTTTTATACATATTAAGCTTCTCAAACTGTGCACGACAAAAGATCCCCACAACAAAAAAGCAGGTAATAATCAATATGCAATTCTGTTCTGTATTGTTTCTCTTTGATGTTTGTGTGTTGGATTGGGGGATGGAAAAGCTCATGGT
>NW_027872630.1:0-250 GCF_054177405.1 Leptonychotes weddellii | reverse complement strand
GTTACATTGTTGGTGTATAAGAAAGCAACTGATATCTGTGCATTGATTTTATATCCTGCCGCATTACTGAACTGCTGTATGAGTTCTAGTAATTTGGGGGTGCAGTCTTTGGGTTTTCCACATAAAGTATCATGTCATCTGCAAAGAGAGAGAGTTTGACTTCTTCTTTGCCAATTTGAATACATTTTATTTCTTTTTGTTGTCTGATTGCTGTTGCTAGGACTTCTAGTACTATGTTGAACAATAGTGG
>NW_027872629.1:0-250 GCF_054177405.1 Leptonychotes weddellii | reverse complement strand
GGAGGTGGTGGGGCATGTGTTAGCCTGGTGATGGGTATTAAAGGGGGCACGTACTGCATGGAGCCCTGGGTGTTATATGCAAACAATGAATCATGGAACACTACATCACAAACTAATGATGTAATGTATGATATTAACATAACACAATAAAAAATATTATGAAAAACTATATGCCAAAGAATTGGACAATCTGTAAGAATTGGATAAATTCCTAGAAACATAACCTACCAAAACAGAAACAGGAAGAAAT
>NW_027872628.1:0-250 GCF_054177405.1 Leptonychotes weddellii | reverse complement strand
TGTTTTTCTTTTAGCATGTATCAGCCTCGAACATAATATATTAAATACTTTATTATGTTTGTGTTATAATGTAATCTCCACAAGATCAGAAATCTTTTATCCACTAACAAGTATGTATTGTACTAATGGATACAATATATCCTGGAAATGTATCCCTTTGCAGGGCAACACACACATTGGCAGTGGTGGTCCTAAAAGTTAGCTTGGAGAACATTACCCGCTAAGTTCCATTAAATTCTTTAAACCAACC
>NW_027872627.1:0-250 GCF_054177405.1 Leptonychotes weddellii | reverse complement strand
TCAGTTACTGTGGGTCTTTACACTTATCTGTGTTCTGTCTCCTCCTGGTTCTGTTACTCTGGGTCTCTATCTCTCACCTCCCATCAGTCTCCTTCTGGTTCTGTTATTCTGGGTCTCTATCTCTCACCTCCCACCTGTCTCCTCCTGGTTCTGTTACTCTGAGTCTCTATCTCTCACTTCCCATCTGTCCCCTCCTGGTTCTGTTACTCTGGGTCTCTATCTCTGACCTGTGTTCTGTCTCCTCCTGGTT
>NW_027872626.1:0-250 GCF_054177405.1 Leptonychotes weddellii | reverse complement strand
GTCGGCAAAAGGAGGAAGCAGGGAAGACTAAACTCATTTTAGGGACACTTCCTGAAAGTTCATCCCTTTGCCCAGACCTTAGCTGTGACACAGGCTGGAAAATGTAGTCTGTATCCTCGGTAGCCTATATTGTTGATTAGAACTGGTAGCCAAGGCTAGGTTGGTTCCTGTGGAGCTAAGTGGGCTGGGAGAGGCTTGTGGGAGACAATCACAAAGCTGAAGAAAGAAAGTCAACTGTTGTCTTAAATTC
>NW_027872625.1:0-1769 GCF_054177405.1 Leptonychotes weddellii | reverse complement strand
ATGGGTTAGCCTGGTGGTGGGTATTGAGGAGGGCACATTCTGCATGGAGCACTGGGTGTTATGCACAAACAATGAATCATGGAACACTACATCTAAAACTAATGATGTAATGTATGGGGATTAACATAAGAATAAAAAAAAGGACAGGCTGCTCCTGCCCACGGAGATGGCCCTGAGAAGTGAGCTCTGAGTGGTAAGGGGTGTGTGTTCCCCACATGGAAGAGGAGCAAACTTCATATCTGTGACTAAGGGAAAGGCCTAGATCAGAGGATTCGATTATTGTTCGTGAATATTGGCTGCCTCTCCTGGTGTAGGGGGGAAGGGGAAGGGAGCATTATTCTTCCCCTCTCCACGGATGTTAGGCTTTGGCCAGTGAATTGCTAGTGGATAACTTGGGTTATTTCAGAAGCCATGTCTCTTCTCCGTGGGCCAGCACAACTGGTGAAGCCCCAGCTAGGACCTGCCACTGTGGCCAAGCCAGAGGGGGGTGGCTGGAGCCATGGCTGCCTCCACCAACCCGCGGTGGGAGCAATACCTAGACAGTCGCTGCTCTAAGCTGCAGTCAGCAACATTTGTGTAAAAGGCCAGGAAGGATATATTTTAGGGTTTGTGGGCCATGTGGTTTCTGTCACAACTACTCAGCTCTTCCTCTGTATCAGGAAACTGGTCACAGACAACACCTAAACAAATGGGCATGGCTCTGTCCCAGTGAGACTTTATTTACAAATCAGGGAGGGGGCTGAGTTGGCCCTTGGCCATACTTTGCCAATCTCTGCTATAAGCCATTGAGATTTGGGGGTCCTTCATGTTCCCCTAGCCTGCTGGATCTCACACTTTAATATACATCAGAATCATCCAGAGGGCTTGTTAGAACACAGATTGCTGGGCCCTGCCCAGAGGCTCTGGGGATACACCTGAGTAGGGGGCCTAAGGATGTGCATTTTTTTTCTTTTAAGATTTTATTTATTTGAGACAGAGAGAGAGAGCACAGGTGGGGAGGAAGGTCAGAGGGAGAAGGAGAAGCAGACTCTCCGCTGAGCAGGGAGCCTGATGTGGGGCTCAATCCCAGGACCCTGAGAGCATGACCTGAGCTGAAGGCAGACGCTTAACCAACAGAACCACCCAGGTGCCCTGAGGATGTGCATTTCTAACATGTTTCTACCTTTTCTCTACCCTTTCTACCTTTCTACTACCCTTTGAGTATCACTGCCCCGGTCCTGGGAGTAATATCAGAATTTGGTTCATGGCAGTGCTGTCCTAACTAAAGGAGATAACACTGTAACATTAGGGGAGGTCCTGGGACTTTGTAAGTGCTCAGTAAAAGTTAGGCACTGTTACTGTACATACAAAAACACTCCCTTTCCTGTTGGAAGATACAGAATGGCAAATGAAAGGACCATTTGCTCCACAGGTGGGTCCTCACTTCATCAAATACACCACCACCAGATTTATTTAAAGAGCACATTGTTGTGGTCCATTTGCAATGAGCCTTCCAAGTCAACTTGACCTCCAGTCAGGAGAATGGCTATTACTCAGAACAGGTGGACCTTTACCACCTCACTGAGGGCAAGAAACTCCAGATGAACTTGATTCCTTCAGGTAGGCACTAAAATCAAAACCACACAGCCAAAGATGGCGGAGGAGTAGGAGACCTGGATTTCGTCTCCTCTCAGGAATTCAGCTGGATAGGGATCAAACCATTCTGAACACCTACAAACTCAACAGGAGATCGAAGAAAAGAAGAGCAACAACTCTCTCATCAGAAAAGC
>NW_027872624.1:0-250 GCF_054177405.1 Leptonychotes weddellii | reverse complement strand
ATCCTGATTTTGTTAAAAGATATGTATTTAAAAAAATTAAGGGGCGCCTGGGTGGCTCAGCCAGTTAAGTGTCTGGCTCTTGATTTTGGCTCAGGTCATGATCTCGGGGTCGTGGGATTCAGCCCCGTGTTGGGCTCTGCGCTGAGCGTGGAATCTGTTTGGGATTCTCTCTCCCTCTGGATCATCCCCCCCCCCCCCCAGCCCCCTGCCCCACTCACGCTCTCTCCCTTCTCTCAAATAAATAAATCTT
>NW_027872623.1:0-250 GCF_054177405.1 Leptonychotes weddellii | reverse complement strand
CAAGGTGACACAGCCCACACCGCGGGCATCCTGATCTTGGGGTGCACGCATGTTACTGTCAGGCGCAGCCCTGTGCTCCGAGACCCTGTGGCTATGAAGGGGGACGGCCTCCTGACCGGAGCTGCGTCAACTTTAGGAAAGAGAATCCCTAAGAGAGAACTTGGAATCGGGGGTTCTCCCAAGTGCCCAGGTCTCTACCGCTGCGCTCCCCAGCGGTAACGCTCTGGTTCGAAGGGCAAGTGTACTGGCT
>NW_027872622.1:0-250 GCF_054177405.1 Leptonychotes weddellii | reverse complement strand
GCGCGGAGACCCACACTCGCCTGCCCTTCCAGGCACAGGTATGGGTATATTTGGAACATTCTGATTGCTGGGCCTGTAGGGGATGGATCCATGCTGGCTGAAGATCGTGGCTGCTAAGCAGCCTAGACAGATGGCAGGAACGAGTGCTGCCCCTGTGCCCAGGCCAAGAGCTGGGGGCCTGGCAGGTCCAGCCCAGAAGCAGAGAGGCCCAGGCCATCTGCTCCCCAGGAAGCTCTCTACTTCAGCGGTG
>NW_027872621.1:0-250 GCF_054177405.1 Leptonychotes weddellii | reverse complement strand
TAGATGAAGTGTTCCATGATTCATTGTTTGTGCATAACACCCAGTGCTCCATGCAGAATGTGCCCTCCTCAATACCCACCACCAGGCTAACCCATCCTCCCACCCTCCTCCCCTCTAGAACCCTGTTTGTTTTTCAGAGTCCATCGTCTCTCATGGTTCGTCTACCCCTCCGATTTCCCCCGCTTCATTCTTCCCCTCCTGCTACCTTCTTCTTCTTCTTCTTTTTTTTCTTAACATATATTGCATTATT
>NW_027872620.1:0-250 GCF_054177405.1 Leptonychotes weddellii | reverse complement strand
GCAGACCTCCCACCAGGCAGGGAGCCCGACATGGGGCTCGATCCCAGGACCCTGGGACCATGACCTGAGCCAAAGGCAGACACCTAAGGACTGAGCCACCCAGGTGCCCCAGCTTTAGCAATTTAAATTTCCACATTTGCTATAGGAAAATAGCCTTGTCCCCATGATCCCAGTCAACAACAGATGAAAGAATTCTCTTCAAAATTGACAGTTTGATTAGTGTAAATTTTTACTTCAATTTGAATTTTTT
>NW_027872619.1:0-250 GCF_054177405.1 Leptonychotes weddellii | reverse complement strand
TCTGCCTTCAGCTCAGGTCATGATCCCAGGATCCCGGATCAAGTCCCACAGGGAGCCCGCTTCTCCCTCTGCCTGTTGCTCCCCCTGCTTGTGCTCGCTCACTCTCTCTCTCTCCCTGACAAATAAATAAATAAAATCCTTAAAATTTTTTTTTAACAATTCTGGACTTCAAGCTCTATTACAAAGCTGTCATCATCAAGACAGCATGGTACTGGCACAAAAACAGACACATAGATCAATGGAACAGAAT
>NW_027872618.1:0-250 GCF_054177405.1 Leptonychotes weddellii | reverse complement strand
TCTGCTTCTCCCTCTCCCTCTGCCCTCTCCCTGTTCCTGCTCTCTCTCTCTAAAAAAACTTCAAAAAACAATGAATAAATAAAATCTTAAAAAAATTTAAAGGGGCGCCTGGGTGGCTCAGTCATTAAGCGTCTGCCTTCGGCTCAGGTCATGATCCCAGGGTCCTGGGATCGAGCCCCGCATCGGGCTCCCTGCTCGGCAGGAAGCCTGCTTCTCCCTCTCCCACTCCCCCTGCTTGTGTTCCCTCTCT
>NW_027872617.1:0-250 GCF_054177405.1 Leptonychotes weddellii | reverse complement strand
GTGATGGGTATTGAGGAGGGCACGTTCTGCATGGAGCACTGGGTGTTGTGGACAAACAATGAATCATGGAACACTACATCTAAAACTAATGATGTAATGTATGGGGATTAACATAACAATAAAAAATTAAAAAAAAAAAAAGAAAGAAAGAAAATGATCCAGAAGAAAATGGCGAGGAATGAAGGAGAAGAAAGGAGCAGAACCAGAAGAGGGCCTACTTGGAGGCTAAGGAAAACAGGATGTAAGGTAG
>NW_027872616.1:0-250 GCF_054177405.1 Leptonychotes weddellii | reverse complement strand
GACCTGAGCCGCTGCCGGCCCCTCATCCCGAGAACCGAGGCAGAACCTGAGGAGCGGAATGGGCATGAGCAACCTGGACAGGAATGAGGTGCACAGTTTCTATCTTACGGACACAAGATAGTTTTTTAAAACCTCTGGACAGTGCCAAAACAAACGGAAGAAGACTCATGCTCCTCATTTCACATAGCTGGTTACATCCACTCTCCTGTCTTGTGATGGATCCAGGTTTCTGATAGGTATAAAATACTCT
>NW_027872615.1:0-250 GCF_054177405.1 Leptonychotes weddellii | reverse complement strand
TTTACTACTCCGTCTGGAAAATGCTGATTTGTTTTTCCTCTAAGTTGTGGAGTTGTTGCTCCTTTATATCGAACACGTTGGATTATGTATTCCATACAGGCCCTCCCATGTTAGAAAACTGCCTCAGAAACCTTCAGTGGGTCAAATACCCTGTCTTTGAACAGTATGAGGAAGTAGACTATACCTGGGGCATACACTTGAACTTACTCTGCCCATTGAGATTCTAAGACTTTGATGAGGCCCATTTTAG
>NW_027872614.1:0-1769 GCF_054177405.1 Leptonychotes weddellii | reverse complement strand
TGTTGGATCCTATTAGCTAGGATTTTGATGAGGATTTTGGAATCCATATTCATCAGGGATATTGGTCTGAAATTCTCCTTTTTGATGGGGTCTTTGCCTGGTTTGGGGATTAAGGTAATGCTGGCCTCATAGAATGAGTTTGGAAGTTTTCCTTCTGTTTCTATTTTTTTTTAAAGATTTTATTTTATTTATTTGACAGAGAGAGACAGCAAGAGAGGGAACACAAGCAGAGGGAGTGGGAGAGGGAGAAGCAGGCTTCCCGCCGAGCAGGGAGCCCGATGCGGGGCTCGATCCCAGGACCCTGGGATCATGACCTGAGCCAAAGGCAGACACTTAACGACTGAGCCACCCAGGCGCCCCTGTTTCTATTTTTTGAAACAGCTTCAGTAGAATAGGTATTATTTCTTCTTTGAATGTTTGGTAGAATTCCCCAGGGAATCCATCAAGCCCTGGACTCCTGTTTTTTGGGAGGGTTTTGATCACTGCTTCAATCTTGTTCCTGCTTATTGGCCTATTCAGGTTGTCAATTTCTTCCTGTTTCAGTCTTGGCAGCTTATAGGTTTCCAGGAAAGCATCCATTTCATTCAGATTGCTCAGTTTATTGGCATATGGTTGTTGATAATAATTTCTAATAATTGTTTCTAGTTCCTTGGTGTTAGTCGTGATCTCTCCCCTTTCATTCATAATTTTATTAATTTGCGTCCTTTCTCTTTTCTTTTGGATAAGTCTGGCAAGTGGTTTATCCATCTTATTAATTCTTTCAAAGAACCAACTTCTAGTTTCGTAGATCTGATCTACTGTGTTTCTGGTTTCTAATTCATTGATCTCTGCTCTAATTTTAATTATTTCTCTTCTAATGTGTGGCTTAGGCATCGTTTGTTGCTTTTTCTCTAATTCTTTAAGGTGTAGAGTTAGTTGGTGAATTTGGGATTTTTCCATTATTTTGAGTGAGGCTTGGATGGCTATGTATTTCCCCCTTAGGACTGCCTTTGCAGTATCCCATAGGTTTTGGACTGATGTGTTTCCATTCTCATTGATTTCCATGAATTGTTTAAGTTCTTCTTTGATTTCCTGTTTGACCCAAACATTCTTGAGCAGAGTGGTCTTTAGCTTCCAAGTGTTTGAATTTCTGCCAATTTTTTTCTTGTGATTGAATTCCAGTTTTAAAGCGTTATGGTCTGAGAATATGCAGGGAATAATCTCAATCTTTTGGTATCAGTTGAAATCTGATTTGTGACCCAGTATGTGGTCTATTCTGGAGAAGGTTCCATGTGCGCTCAAGAAGAACGAGTATTCTGTAAATATCTATGAGGTCGATCTGGTCTGGTGTATCATTCAAAGCTCTTGTTTCCTTGTTGATTTTCTGCTTAGATGATCTGTCCATTGCTGAGAGTGGAGTATTGAGGTCTCCTACAGTTAATGTATTGTTATCAATGTGACTCTATTTTGGTTAACAGTTGGCTTATGTAGATGGCTGCTCCCATGTTGGGGGCATAGATATTTACAATTGTTAGATCATCTTGTTGGATAGACCCTTTAAGAATGATATAGTGTCCTTCTGTGTCTCTAACTACAGACTTCAGCTTAAAATCTAATTTGCCTGATATAAGAATTGCTACCCCAGCTTTCTTTTGAGGTCTGCTGGCATGGAAGATGGATCTGCATCCCTTCACTTTCAGTCTGGATGTATCTTTAGGTTCAGAATGAGCATCTTGTAGGCAGCATATGGATGGATCCTGTCTTTTTATCCAATCTGCAACCCTGTGCCA
>NW_027872613.1:0-250 GCF_054177405.1 Leptonychotes weddellii | reverse complement strand
CCTACCTTCCAGAAAGTGGTCGCTTTTCTGATGAGAGAGTTGTTGCTCTTGTTTTCTTCAATCTCCTGTTGAGTTTGTAGGTGTTCAGAATGGTTTGATCCCTATCCAGCTGAATTCCTGAGAGGAGACGAAATCCAGGTCTCCTACTCCTCCGCCATCTTGCTCCGCCCCCCTACAATTGATTTTTGTATGTTGATTTTATACCCTGCAGTCTTGCTGAACTCATTTATTCTAGTAGTTTTTTTTAGGG
>NW_027872612.1:0-250 GCF_054177405.1 Leptonychotes weddellii | reverse complement strand
CCCCCCCCCCCCCCCCCCCCCCCCCCCCCCCCCCCCCCCCCCGGAGGGGGGAGCCTGGTGGTGGGTATTGAGGAGGGCACATTCTGCATGGAGCACTGGGTGTTATGCACAAACAATGAATCATGGAACATTTCATCTAAAACGAATGATGTAATGTATGGGGATTAACATAAGAATAAAAAAAATTTTAAATGGATATATTATTTGTTTTAACCAATCAGTTTTTCCAAGAAATAAATCCTCAGTATTG
>NW_027872611.1:0-250 GCF_054177405.1 Leptonychotes weddellii | reverse complement strand
TTATATTTGTGTGGTTAATCTTAAATTATATTTTCAGGAAAAATAAACTACAGTCTACCAAATGTAAAAAAACTATCAGAAAACTAAATGTATAATCCTTCTGACACAGAAGTAATTCAAAAATATATAGATTGGGACACTTCTGGGACTCTTGTCCCCAGTGAAAAGCACTAACATTCTTATTAAAGTTTAAGCAATTAAAAAAAAAAAAAAAGAATTAAAACCCTTTTTCTCTTAAGGTGTATATAAT
>NW_027872610.1:0-250 GCF_054177405.1 Leptonychotes weddellii | reverse complement strand
TCAATAGTACAAACTGATCTTTTACCTTAAATTGAAAGGAACCCAAATATCGGTTTCTGGTGCTGTTCGTGACACAATTCCAATTTGTACTCAAATGTCCCCTGACTGAATTGGAACACAGAGCTTGTTCATGTCTCAATAACCCCATATTTAGATATAGATTTTGCTGGGTTAGAAAAACTGTGATAAGTTATCACATTGCTATTACCCCCAACTGAAAGTAATAATTTTCCAATCTCCTATAACATTT
>NW_027872609.1:0-250 GCF_054177405.1 Leptonychotes weddellii | reverse complement strand
TGTCATGCAGGAAAACAGGGGCCGGGATGCAAGACCTTCTCCTGCCCCCCCCTTTTTAAAGATTATTTATTTATTTATTAGAGAGAGAGAGAGAACATGAGCAGGGGGGAGGGGCAGAGGGAGAGGCAGAAGCAGACTGCCCGCTCAGCAAGGAGCCAGATGTGGGGCTCGATCCCAGGACCCTGAGATCATGACCTGAGCTGAAGGCAGACGCTTAACCGACTGAGCCACCCAGGCGTTCCTGCTGTCC
>NW_027872608.1:0-250 GCF_054177405.1 Leptonychotes weddellii | reverse complement strand
TTGAAGTTTCAATGAGTATTAAGCATAAAATGATTAACAGTAAATAAGGGTCCATATTCCCTTCTTTTTACTATGAAATCTGCACTGTGACCTCTGCTTCAGAAATTTGTCCTCTCCCTTTGAACTTGTATTTCACATTGCTCTTCCTTTACATAAACTTCCACATTTTATGGTTACGTAAAGTTATTGGTGAATATATCATTTTTTCTTGAAAGATTCTAAAAGATTATTCTGACATAATTATGCTAGT
>NW_027872607.1:0-250 GCF_054177405.1 Leptonychotes weddellii | reverse complement strand
GTCCCAGCACCTTCCTCCTGCCTCGTCTGGGTCTGTCGTGCCCCATTACCGGCAGCGGCCAGCTCCACAAGGTGCCAAGGAGGTGCTCAAGCGCAGGTATGGAGATCCCCACTCACACACTGTGGCTAGCCCTGGTCGACCGCCCGCATGAGGGCCACCTCCCCCCACCCACACACTGTGGCTAGCCCTGGTCGCCCGCATGAGGGCCACCTCCCCCCACCCACACACTGTGGCTAGCCCTGGTCGCCCG
>NW_027872606.1:0-250 GCF_054177405.1 Leptonychotes weddellii | reverse complement strand
CATAGACATTTTCACAATATTTGTTCTTCCAATCCATGAGCATGGAATGTTTTTCCATTTCTTTGTGTCTTCCTTAATTTCTTTCATGAGCATTCTATAGTTTTCTGAGTACAGAAATCTTTGGTTAGATTTATTCCTAGGTATCTTATGGGTTTGGGTGCAATTGTAAATGGGATCGACTCCTTAATTTCTCTTTCTTTTGTCTCATTGTTGGTGTATAGGAATGCAACTGATTTCTGTGTATTAATTT
>NW_027872605.1:0-250 GCF_054177405.1 Leptonychotes weddellii | reverse complement strand
TGAGAGACGATGGACTCTGAGAAACAAACAGGGTTCTAGAGGGGGGGATTAGGGGGATGGTTTAGCCTGGTGATGGGTATTAAAGAGGGCACGTACTGCATGGAGCACTGGGTGTTATACGCAAACAATGAATCATGGAACACTACATCAAAAACTAATGATGTAATGTATGGTGATTAACATAACATAATAAAAAAAAGTACAAACCAAAAAATATATATAAATAAAAGGAATTAGAAATATAAATATA